>NW_022994275.1:0-73576 GCF_012275295.1 Melopsittacus undulatus | reverse complement strand
CAGTCAGAAGCAGATGGAGCATGCTGTGCTCTGGCTTCCCATCAATACAAATTTAGGTCTCACATCTGCCATCTCCTTCTCATCTCTGACAACATCTGTTTCAATCCTCCTTCCTGGCTTATCCATCCCAATGGCTAATTCTTCTTTACTGTTCCTAAAATGACAGAATAATGGGAACAGCCACAGCAAAGTACACAGATGTTTTGCCAGTTTTATGCCAAAAGCAAGGTTCCCCAGTCAGCAGTTTTGCCTGCTACACAGTCACTTTGTGCTTTTCCAACAGCATAAAGATGTCACAGAAAATCAGAAGTTCAGGCCTTGCGCAGCTGCATGACAGCAAAAATTTAGAAGGATTTATTAAATTTACTGAATTAAATACTTTATGACATCAAATAAAAAGAAAAGTATTCAGAAAGATGAGCTTCAGCTCAGCTGTCCCTGTCTCCATTCCCTCTCAAGACAACAGAATTCCTCTAGCAAAGAATTCCTCTAGGAAAGGTTTTAGTTGAAGCTACTCAGATGGCTCTTAACTCAGCTACCCTTTCAGTGAGCAGGAACATTCAGGTGATAAGTTATCTCAAAGTTAGCTGTGGACAATAACACCTCCCACCTCCACCTGCAAACCAAAGCCTGATGGAATCTGTGTTCCAAAACATCTTTGGAAAACTATGCCTTTAATTTCAATATTACCTAATACAATTCCACATGTAGGAATATCACTAAAATATACAATTCCTCTTGGATTTGTCTTGGTCTTCTGAAGTCCTACTGTTGTCAGGCATCTAAAGCCCAAGATTTTTTAATATTGCCAGTACCTATTGAATATAAATCTTACTTTACTAGCATGCAAATCTATACAAGTTTATGCATTATGCACTGTGTATGCTGTGGTCTGATTACAGGGGCAACAGCTACTGATTGTAAAGCCTTTTGGAAGTCACTGTATCATGCAAGCTCAGGGAATTTATTTTTTTCTTTGTGTTTCAGCTTTCCCTTCTGTAAAATATCATAATAATTATAATCATACCATTTTTCACTTTCCTTATACAGCAGTAAAGAACCTTGGCAATTACTATGTGATATTACTAAACTGATATTCATATTCCTGAATGAAAGCAGTACTAAAAAGATAATTTACATCTCTTAGAGATTAGTGGGGTTTCTTGATGCGTATTTACCATAGTTTCTAACATCATAACCCAATTACAAAGACTTCATTTTATTAATGAACAGCACGGAAATGTTCAACACTTATCTCATTTCGAGTCCTAAATCACTGAAGATGAGAAGTGATAAACAGCTAGGAGACTTTGTGTGCAGTCTGTTACAGCTATTAAAACACATTATGATATACTGGAATTTTATTAAGCTATTTTGCATTTACAAAATTCATTCTTTCTGAGAACATAAAGCACCTCATTTTCCTAAGAAAAAAACAAAACAAATCCATGGTAAAAAGGTTAATCTAAAGGAAATAATACATTGGGTTGGTTGAGTGGCATAGTTGCCTCTAACCTCTGTTAACCAGTTGCACAGATATGATGTGGTGCCTCTATTGTAATTATAACCCTATGGGAAGCAAACTTATCCCTGATAGACAAACCCTACAGACAAATTTGAGAAGACTGAGGTATTCCTGCTGCTAAGATGGTGTTCAGAGACATTTTCCCCCTATATGTGTGATGTGTCCAGCTGATCTCCCAGGAAATAAGTAAGGAAATATTCTCCTGGGAGCACAGCAGGTAAATGTTAAGATTTGAAACCAAGTTATTGCTGCTTCCTGCAACACAACATCATTTAAATCATGAACCTCCCAAAGTTCCCAAATTTGCCTTCTTCCCAAAGGTGTAACACTGCAAGATGCAGGGATCAGTACAGCTACAGGCAGTTATAGTAATAAACATTATCTAAAAATAGAAAGATAACTCTCAAAGGACTCTATTTACCATCAGAACATGTATCCTCCTAGGTTTTCTTGCGATTCCTAGCCTGGGGGTATGCCTGCAGATCAACAATGTCACTGAGGTCTTCAGGGGAAAAATATTGTCTATTAAACTAGAAACATCACGAAAAGCATAGGCAATGAGGGGGGGAAAAACAAGAATTCCGAACAATAAACAGCCATATTCCTGTTGAAATTACCATTTCTGTTGAGGGACTTTGCAAACACTGCATCCAAGCAGCACATTGCATTCAAGATATTAATTCCAGGGGCCTCATGATTTGCAAACATTCGTCAAGAATATTTTAAAGCAGCTTATCTCTTGCTCACATAGAGAATTCACGTCTCATGGCTAACAGAAAACACTTTAAATATGAAAGATTTCCTTGAATGTGTCTAAAAGCAGTTCAGGTAATTGCTTCAGACAGTGTTCCCTGTTTGAGAAATGCAGTGCACACCTCCCCACTCACTCCATGGTAGCCTACAAGTTTTGATGTAAAGCAATTAAAAATAAGTGGTACCTTCTCTTATTCATCACCATTTTCCTCTCCCCCCAGCCTGTGCCAGGGCCTCACCACCCTCACAGTAAAGTACTTTCTCATATCTAACCTAAATCTCCCTTCTTTGAGTTTAAAGCTATTCCCCTTGTCCTACCAACACATGTCCTTGTAAAGTCCCTCTCCAGGTTTCCTGCAGTCCTCTTTAGGCACTGGAAGCTGCTTCAAGGTCCCCTGGAGCCAGGCCAGCTCTCTCAACTATGCTTACATTAAAATACAAATCTGAAGATTAAAACCTGTCCAAAGCTCGGATTAATGTGCAGATTGAAGCCTAAATGGTCTTTAATCCTCTATCATCGCAGAAACCAGGAAAATTACAGACTGCAAACGACAGTGTTGCTAAACCCCAGAGGTGCGGAAGCTTGTCAAGAAAACGCTGAAGGGATGTGTATTATGCCAGTTTTGTCATTAATTTGCCCATCCAAATTTGTTTTAAAGTCTTCACCCAATAAAAGCAAAGGAAAATGAAGAAAAAATTAAAAGGAGAACATTTCTACAATAGGACATACCAGCTTCTGGGTTTGCAGATGTCCTATCACATGCAGTTAATGTGCAAGTTTAGTTACTCATAATCAGTGAGGTAACTAGTTTTGTATATTGTAAAGCCTTAAAATGTAATAGAAGTATAGTCAGACACCCTGATTAAAAAGCTCAGTACCCTATAAGGGTACAGAATTGCATCCAGTACCGAACTCAGAAGGAAAAAGTCCTTTTTACATCACAGGAAAACACTGGTATCTACTTTGAGTGGCCTCTTGTGTAAAGTGGGTTACAGCAATTTTATCAAGACCATGTGTTATTGCTTGCTTCTGTAAATCCTATAGAGAAATACACAAATCTTCACCAAAATCTTACTACATCTGCTACTTTACCCTGACCTCACATCCTTTTCATTTAAGCATTTTATGAGCAGTCAGAGGTATGATTTACACTTGACAGTCCACTGTATCAGCAGCTTATTCTTAGTTTCTACATATGTACATATAGATCATTTAATTTTACAGGATCTTTGCATTTTGCAATTAAGCTAACTGCTTAGTATTTTCTGAAACACTGCATTCCATCTGTCTTTGGAAATAATGTTTATTTGGAGTCTTCCTTGGTTCTCTGGGTTTTTACCCAGTTTCAAACACATTTCTTTAGTTAGCTCTGAAAGAAAGGCATTTCTTTAGTTAGATCTGAAACACCCCAGAGTGAAATTCATCAGACTCCATTGAGTCAAAAGCATCTCAGTGATATAAGAGTTCTTTGAATTGTTCTTTATTCTGTTCCTGTTCCCTGTTGTGTTTTAATAATTGTATTAAAAATGATCAGCCTTTAAATGGAAAATCTGAATCAGAATCAGTTTATAGTCTGTTTCTTCTGCTCTTTACTTGCCTTTCTCATTAAGTCTTTTTTTCACTAGTTCAACAGTAACGTACTTTAAATCCTTCCTTAAATTAAATGACCACAGATTCACATATTCTGTTCTACAGGGCAATGAAATTACAATAAATTTTTACAATAAATCATAGAAACATAGAATAGTCAGGGTAGGAAAGGACCTTAAGATTAAAGATTATCTAGTTCCAACCCCCCTGCCATGGGCAGGGACACCTCACACTAAATTGCAATAGCATTCAGTAGAACATGGAAACGTTTGCTGCCATTGAACTTCACAACACCAAATATAATCAGGAAGATAAAATCTATCCAGCCTATGAGCTTTTGCACAGTAAAGACCTGTATGGAAAAGACTGACACACATCATTTCATGAAATCTGCATATACGGCCAGCATGTCTCAGCACCAGGAAGTCTAGGGGCAAGGATGTAAGTCAAGGAGATAACTCTTAACAAAAAACCATTTACTTCAAACAAACAACTAGCAGTTCTTTTTGTTAAGACTGCAGTTTTACCAACAGTGATGAACAACACTGGACACAAAAACTAGAACACTGAGGTTTTTAATTCAGCCACCGAATCACCTGTGAACCATCATAGAACGGTTCAGGTTGGAAGGGACCTTAAAGATCATCTAGCAATACAGCAATCCTTTTATAGTGGCTCATGGATGAAAACTGACTTAGCTACTGATTAAGCAGGAACACTTCTCAATGGCTACTTCTGCATCTCTTCAAATAATGGAGTGTCAGCTGCTAAAAACCTTTGCTCCATACCAGCTATTGCCTCATAATAAACATCACACATCTCTTTTATAGTGCCCAAGACAGATCCATAACATTAGCATCATTACCTTTTGAAGCAGATCCAGCTTTCTGTGTATCCATATAAAAAGTACTGAAACCTCAGACTTTACTAGGACCTCATTTCAGGTGATAACATCTCTGCTCATAATTGCTCATTGACAACTCAATAATCTACCCTGGGTTTTGCCACATATGACTGTAGTGAATATCTCAAGTTATATACTTCACTGTACTTCCCTTAGTGCTGCAGTTTGCATGTATGACAATGTTCTCCTGTATTTATTACCCCAGACATACCTCTGAAATGGAGGATGGAAGGCAGTATTTTATTATTAGCATTAGATAAGAAAAAAGTAGAACTATAAAAAGCCAATCTTCAACACAAAATGAACACTTAATTTTGATGAAGAAAAATTCCTTGCCTGCCCTCATTAACAAGATGCTTTCAGGAAGCACTCTGCACAGCTATTTCTTAGGGTCTCTTTTGCAGGGATCTGGTTTTCATCCAGCAAAAATCAAAACGGATCTACCGATTTCCACATTCAAAAGTATTTAAGCAGGTGCCTAATGACAACTCAAAGACAATGGTATCAGAAGATACCATTGAACATCATACCTGAGCTGAAAGAATGATCAAACATCTTTCCTTTAGTCTGCAAAGGATGAAGGGCTCAGAGCTCTGCAATTCAGTTCAGCTTAAACTTGCAACTGTAAAGTTAAATATTTAGTGATTTTAAAACCCTTTAAGACAACTTTTCTACTAAAAAAATATGCTTTTATAAACTAATTCAAGGAGTGGAAACATGAACATTTTCTATGTGGCCAGAAAGAGGCAGATGTTACTTCCCATTCAGCAATGAAATGTCCTTATCTCCCCAGTACACAGTCTTACCAGAGGAATGACTAGTGTTTGGACTATACCAATCCTAATCTACAGTTTGAAACACATCAGTGCCATAGAAAGATGTAATAAATTCCTAGATTACACAGTGGAGCAAGAAGCCCTAAAGCAGGTCAATAACATCAATGGTCTGAGCTGGAGGGTAAATAAAACATTTAAAAGGTTAATTTTGTTTAAAGCTGTTTATGCCAGTGACAAAAATTTGATAAGACTGAAGATTTCTATGGCTTGTTGGTTTTTAGCTTTGTTTTCTGGTAGGTTTTTCTGTTTCTATGGCTAAACTAGAGGTCTAAACTTAGCCCATAACTCAATTAGAAAACAAAACCAAAGAATTTAATCTTATGAAGTATGATTCTCACTCTGCTACAGTGACAACCCAACACTTCATTCTGCAAACACAAGATCAGCAGCAGGAGGCTGCTCTGCTTTGCCAGTTTAATTTAATGTGAGTTTTTCCATTAGAAACAGAGTTTGCTTAGAAGATAGCAGGGGCCAGAATCCCACCTCAACAAAGCTGCTGCTGCACCTCGGTGACCTTCAGCATCTGACAACAGATTGATTTTTAATAACTATAAAAAATCCATTAAATACCAGGAATGTGTCTTTGTTGGTTTTGGTTTGTTTGGGTTTTTTTCTCCAAGTTGTACTAACCTACTCAGTTCAAAATTGTGCATTATTAAATGATCAATACAGGTGCAACTAACAGAAGCAACTAAATGCTTCCTTTAACACAGTATATGGACATTCACATTTCATCTTTCAGATTTACTCTGCATTATGGAAAGTCTTCTAAACAAAGATGCTTAGAATGTAAGTACTCAACTTTTGCATAATTAGGTAAAAGTAGTAAAAGCTCATTTACACTTGAATTTGGCAGCTGTTTGAAGCTGTTCTTGGTAGCAGTACCTTAACAGAGAGAGGCACGTTATAAAAGAGTTACACGAAGTACAAATGATTATTTCAGTGTTGGATGTGATTTTTCTCACTTAAACGATCACTGGATTCAAGGTGACTCAATCATGGGCTGAATCCACAGTAGTTCAAGAGTGAAATTTAATCATGGAAAGTATCTCCTGAGAAACATAATCTCATTGTGGTAACACAGAAGCAGTGACTTACAGAAACATCTCTCATTCCATGCTTAACTCCCCTCAGAGTTTTCTTTTTTTGCACAAAACTCTGCCTGATGTCAGGAATTACTCTTCTAATCTTTCTGTGTCACCCTTCCTTCCTTACCAGAATATCAGTGATATCTGTCAGTGGCTGTAGTTAGAATCATAGAATCACAGAATCATAGAATACTTGGGGTTGGAAAACACCTTAAAATCATCGAGTTCCAACCCCACAGACATGGGCAGGGACACCTCACACTAAACCATGTCACCCAAGGCTCTCTCTAACCTGGCCTTGAATACCGCAAGGAATCGAGCATTCACAACCTCCCTGGGCAACCCATTCCAGTGCCTCACCACCCTTACAGTAAAATACTTCCTCCTTATATCCAATCTAAACTTCCCCTCTAAGTTTCAACCCGTTACCCTTTGTCCTACCACTACAGTCCCTACTGAAGAGTCCTTCCCCAACCATCCTGCGTGGTTAAACTTCATGAGGTTGGCATCAGCCCACCTCACAAGTGTGTCAAGGTCCCTGTGCTTGGCATTCCTTCCCTCCAGCGTATCAACAGAAACACACAGCTTGGTGTCATCAGCAAACTTGCTGAGGGCGCACTCAATTCCATTGTCCATGTCAGCAACAGAGATATTGAACATTACTAGTCCCAACACCAATCCCTGAGGGACACCACTCATTACTGGTCTCCAGCCGGACACTGAGCCATTGACCACAACTCTTTGTGTGCAGCCATCCAGCCAGTTCTTTATCCACCGAGTGCTCCACCTATCAAATTGATGACACTGCAATTCAGAGACAAGGATGTCGTGTGGGACAGTGTCAAACACTTTGCACAAGTCCAGGTAGATGACATCAGCTGCTCTACACTGTCCATCAGTTCCATAGCCCCATCATAGAAGGCCACCAAATTGGTCAGGCAGGATTTCCCCCTAGTGAAGCCCTGCTGGCTGTCACCAAGCACCTGGTTGTTTTCCATGTGCTCTAGCATGCCTGCCAGGAGAATCTGCTCCCAGATTTTGCCAGGCACAGAGGTGACACTGACTGCTCTGTAATTCCTGGGTCATCCATTTTCCCCTTCTTGAAATGGGGGTTATATTTCCCTTTTCCCACTCATCCAGCTCCTCACATACACATATTCACCCCATCTCTCACTTATATTTTCCCATGTACTGATTAACTCTAGGAAGGAAATTTTCAGAGATATCCCAGGAGATCACTTGCCCAACTTCCACTCATTTCCAGAGCTTTTTGTTTTACCATAGAAATTAACTAGCTAACAATTTTGCTGAATCTTCATGTTTTCACAGTTCTTGCAATCATGTGTATCACCATGCGATCTTTATGTGCATTTTTCTTAGTAGACAAATAGACTGGATATCTGCATGCATGCAGTTAGCTTTGCAAATTTGGTAACCATGAAAATTAACATCTTTTTCTTTCTCACATGCCAAAAAAGATGTTTTCTGATTAATATATTTAGATACATTTGCCGTTTTCTCTTTTTTTAGATTTAATTACCTTCTAATTCAGTCTAAATACACAACCAATAAATTATTTCAATATTAGTTAATAAGCCTCTGGGTAAAACTCAGTGTAAAAAACTAGAACAGCAGCAAGCCTCCTATAGTACCATACTTCCTAAGAAATAGGGCTAATTAAAATTCTATCTCATTTCAAAGGAAAAGTGCCTTGTTATGATTCAGTTTTCCTTGTCTGCGTAAACAATTATAAAATGCAAATATTTCTCCATTTATACATAAAACAATCACCATTTTTCTTTCAACGAGAAATAAGTACCAAAGTCAATCTGCTTGGTGAGAGACACAATCCGACCGTACCAGCGGTGCCAGAACATCAGAGATCTGGAGTTCAACTGCTGACACATTAGAAGCTCTCTTCACAATATTCCTGTTCCACAAATACTGGTCAGGTTTAGAAGTCTTTCACCACAGATTTTCATTTATTTCTAGGTTATAGCTTGTGCTTTAAATACATAACACTGGGGTACCTTCTAGCAACCTACACATTGCACTGTTTAATGTCACTGTGTAGATACTGGGGAGCAATATCTCAAAACAGGGGATCTGACCTTTAGAGTGTTTCTGGGGATTTCAGGCATATTTGTCTCAGACAGAAATTGTATTTCGTTCTGGATTTTATTTGATAATGGAAGGTCAGGTAAATACAAACAGCCAGAGCAACAATCACTTGCTCATGTAAAGATACAAGCAGTGAATGTCCCAGATGTATGGGAGGCATCTTCCTAACATTTCCACACATTCTAACTCAAAGCTTGTCCCTAATAAGTTTAAGTTTCCATACTGACAAAATATGATTGTTGCTGCTTTGCACTTACATTTTCCTACTGGTGAAAAAAATAGGCTAAATAGTGGCATGATGCTTTAAATAGACCATAGGGTAGATTGCCTCATCCTAATACTGCATGTTATTTGCAATGGCTTTAATCACAAAGACAGCAGAAAGGCAATTCTCTTAATAAAAAGCCCCCACACAAAAAAAATTGCTACATTTAGGTCCTTCATCAATGCCAGAGTAGTGTCTTATGGAAATTTACTAAATATACATAGGCTGGTTTAATGTATGCTACTAAAATGTAGGTTGTTTTAATTAACTATGTGAGTAATCACTTTGCAGGAAGAGGAATGGAAACCTTAACATCCTTCCAGTACAAGTTCTGATCCTACCAAGTAGAGAAGGTGGAAACTTCACAACTTTTAGCTTTTATTTCAGTTATCTGAAATGCAGATGTAAACTAGAATTGATGAATCCCAGTATCGAGAAGGATGAAAGGACTTGCAGCAAGATGAAAGAAGAATAACAGGACATAGATCAATAAATCAAGTGCTTTAATTGGATGGAGCTATTTGCAGGGAGTATTTCAGAGGAATGGAATGTTATTAGTTATTAACCAACATATTTACCAAGCAATTATATGCTATTATTTGTCCAAATAGGAAGCATTTGAAAAGCAATCCGTAGTTACATATTCTGCTGAAACTGCTCATGAGGACAGGCCCTTGCTAAGAGGTCAGCACACTAGAACTTACCTCCCGATCTTGTGGTGTACCTAGTGACCAAGATTACATATTTATTGCTGGTCAGGAACAAGTTAATGTTTCAGGACTTGCAAACTACTCATAAAACTTTAATACACTTGCTGTGTTGAGACTGACCTTGGAAGAATCGAATCCGCAAAAGCCTCCTACCATGTCTTACTCATTCACTTAAAATATATACTTGAATTTCACTTGAAATATATGTGTGTATAAACACACCAACTGCAGTTCCGCTCCACATATTTTATGCAGTCTCTCTCCAAGAACAAATAATTCTTCTAGGGATTACAAAAGAGTTATACTGGTTAACTTGAAGCAGGACCAATCAATGGTGAGAGAAAGGAAGAGGTACGAAAAACCACCAAAGAGCAGGATTTCTATAGGCCTATTTATAAAAGCTTTTCAAGAGTATATAAGGAACTTAAGAAAGGTCAAATATAGACTGAATATTAAGAAATGTTCCTGGCAGTGAAATACAGGCTAAACAGCAAGAGTTGTTCTTGACAACAGAATTCTGCAGTTGCTGAACCAATCTTCCATAAGAAGTACTTGGTGAGCACTTCAGCTGGAGCCCTGAGGACTGAACAAAGCAAGAATGGACATTCAGAACTTTCAGAACCTTGGGACATTAACTGTCCAGACATAAATTTGCAGGACCTACTCTGGATGGCATAAGGAAACCTCTTTCTTTCTTGCTTTGCTACTTTCTGGTCAGACACATCTGAAAATTACAGTGTCACTTTATCTGTTTGTCTTTTTTTTCCCCTTAACATCCATTTCTATTGCTGAAAAAGTTTTATTTCCAATTACCGTACAATTCATATAAAGAGGGTATAAAAGGAATTTATAATAGTAAAAAAGAAATCAAAAAGGGAATTCCTAACAGAGCCACAAGTACAGCAGTAGCATTTCTCTATATTTTCTCATTTAAAATTTCTACCCACATCACAAAAGTCGTTGCCTTCATACAAATCTCATCAGAATAGTCATTATGTTTGCACTTAGCTGTGAGACAAAAAGTATCTGCAGTAAACCAGTGTTAAAAGCACCTTTTAAAAGAAATACTGTGGTTCCTTTTTTCTATTTCACTGCAGATATTATTATTAGAATAGTTTCTAGCAATACCTAACAGATGTAGAACTAAAAACTTGAACTAAAAGAAAAAAAAACAAACCAAAAACCATTTAAACTTCAAAGGAATTATTGTTTTAAAAAGCTTGTGACTATTGGCTGCCATAGCCAATGAGTTATGGGTATAGAATGGAGTGAGTGGAGCAGACAGCCCAGTTGCATGGGGAACAGCAAAGATAAAGATCTGCTGCCCATCAAGTATGCAACCCCAAACAGTCATTTAGTGAATAAATGAAGCAGTGAATTTCTGAGAAGAGGGAGGAAGTTCCCTAAGGATACTAATTTTTGTGGACTCTGCAAAACAGTTTAGTTCGTACTTTATGTGGGAACAAGTTTGATACACAAGTCAGCACTTGCACCAGTGCAAATCCAAACTCACCCCCAGCAGCAAAATGAGTCCAGCATCCATCTACATCAGTGTAAACCTAGAGTTGTATTTAGCCTTCTAATTAGAACAGTTTGTTCATCTTTTCTCCCTTTCCCCGCCATCTCCTTCATTTAAAGCAGCAAGATTCATCTAATATGACTGCCACCTCTTCATTATTGGTTTTGGGGATGTCAAACTGCAGCTGTTATTGTAGGAGTAACTGTGGGTGAAAACTTTGTGAAAGCCTTTGTTTTGGCTCAGTGCAGCATATAAATTGAAAATGGTTATGTACAGACTGTATGTCATTTAAAGCATTATTCTAGCAGCATTTTTACAAGCTTAAGCTCAAAACAGATATTCAGGTAATTTTAGACATTTCAGGCCCAATCATTTTCATTAAGAAGAGCTAAATGTCTATATAGACCTGTGAATTGAAAACTGTTCTAATTCTTTTCTGCACCAGTGATGCAGAAATAGTAAGATTATCATCTTACCTTACAACAAATACCACTGCAACAACTGTAATACAGTTAGGGGTGAATTGCATCACACTGCTGAGGTGTTTGAGTTCTGACAGGACTGACTTAAGGAAGGAAATGCAGAACAGTGATTTCTCCCAGAAGAATCTGGGACACTTTCTATATAGAGATCTGCAGAGTATCTTTCAGGATAGAGCAGAGCGCATTGCTAACAGGGGTTAAAACCCAATAGCTATTTCTAACCTCCTTGGTTAGAAAAGCCACTGTTCTTCAGGAAGGCAATTTTAGCACTGTTTTGATCCCGTGTTTGCACAGCCTCTTCATCCTGTTGCTGCATTAATCTAAAGCAACACCAGGAAGGCAATTGTTTACCATTTCCTCTTCAAACTTCAATTTTGCTGAAGACTTTCAGTGTGTGTTCTGTAGATGTCTTGTTGAATATGATGATTCTCATCATGTGGCCAGGCAGAGCTCACACCTTCCAGGTGTGTTTTACTTCCCACATTGTGAAATATTTAGGAATAAATTAAATCAGAATATTGTGGACTACTCCACAACTCCTTTCTTTCCCTTCTAGTGCAACACCACTGCATTATGCACACGCAAATACTAAGTGGCAAATTTAGGCTCTTAAGACTGGGCTGATTTGCATTTACCAGAACCTTCCTATTATTAAGCAGCTTATTTCTGATGATTATTTCTCTTTACACTATTTAAATGACTATGATACTAAGTTCTGCCTGATAGAGCTGTATAATTACAGTACATAAGAGAGATAGTAACTCCTACTGAAAAATGACCCCATGATCAGAAATGAAGAGTTGTGAATTATACGCATACTGTAAATAGTTTTAATAAACTCAGCCCCTATCTCTTTCTTATTTTTACTTTTGCCTAAAAAAAGCACAGTAACTCTTTCAGATCAAATTTTCCTAAGGACTGCACATCACTGGAACATGGGAATGAAACAGACTGAAAAAAATGTGGCATTTTCTGGTTCACCTGTTATGTATTTCCAGTTTTCTACCCAACAGATATGGAGAATTAGTGCTCACTTGCGCACAGAAACCACTTCAGCTCAAATAAGAGACAAGAAAGACTGGAGGAACAGAGTGGCTCCAAATACAACCTGCAGGGAAACAAAGCAAACCAAAGCAATACAACCCAAGAGCAAAGACTTAATGTGTTGTTTACCTGGAATTCCAACTAGTGGACATTTTGTCCTCAGTTTGGTGGGTTCCTGACTCCTTCCATCAGCAGGCAGCTCTCTGTCCAGCTACCAGCTCTTCCTACCTTACTCTTCCATATTTGGCATTATGTTAATTATTTCTTCTGTTGTTTTATTATGCATTTCCCTATTGCATCTCTGAGCTGTCATGCAAAAACCTCAGCACTCTGACATACAAGAAGTTCAAAGGCAACTTTCCAGGCAACTGCCTTCTAGCTCTGCAAGATACTGTTTTCCTGAGCTGTATTACAATGACTGTCAGAAATGGATCGCTGTGAATATAAAGTGTATTTCTTATTACATACGATTTCTTGAAATCTATAGCCCAAAATAATTAGTGGCAGAGAGCTGAAGACCTGGCAGGGAATCCTGGTAGCTCTATTAGGAGAGCAATCAGTACTTCAGTGATAGCTAAGAACTACCTGAATAATTATTTTCAGTTAAACTGCAATCATGCAGTGCACACCTTGGGTATTATTTTATAGCAAAAGCTACGAACACAGCGCATGAGGGTTAGTGATGGTTTGCTTTGAACAGCTTGCAAGCCCTTCAGTGGCACGTGCCACGCTACACACTGCAAAACCAACCAGAAAGTTGTTACAACAGCCATATAAATACACCTGTGTAGGTGTATCTCCTGGTTGTCAGATGATTTTGCAAATAGGTTGTTGCCAGCACTGTACATACAATGCTGGTTTCACTCTGAAATGTTTTGGAAATCACATGTGAAGAAAGCTTAAGGCCTTGTTCAACATGTTTGTTGGTGACATGGACAGTGGGATTGAGCAAGTTTGCTGATGACACCAAGCTGTATGGTTCGGTTGATCTGCTGGAGGGAAGGAATGCATCCAGAGGGACCTTGACACACTTGTGAGGTGGCTGATGCCAACCCCATGAAGTTTAACCATGACAAGTGCAAGGTCCTACACCTGGGTCAGAGCAATCCCAGGCACAGCTACAGGTAGGGCAGAGAAGAGATTCAGAGCAGCCCAAGGAGAAGGACTTGGGGGTGTTGGTCAATGAGAAAATGAACATGAGCCGGCTTCAGTGTGTGCTTGCAGCCCAGAAAGCAACCGTATCCTGGGCTGCATCAAAAGGTTGAGAAAGTTGGGGCTGTTCAACCTGGAGAAGAGAAGGCTGCGTTGAGATCTCAGAGCAGCTTCCAGTATCTTAAGGGGGCCTATAGGGATGCTGGAGAGGGACTATTCATTAGGGACTGTAATGATAGGACAAGGGGTAATGGGTTCAAACTTAAACAGGGAAAGTTTAGACTGGATATAAGGAAGAAATTCTTTACTGTTAGGGTGCTGAGGCACTGGAATGGGTTGCCCAGGGAGGTTGTGAATGCTCCATCCCTGGCAGTGTTAAATAAATAGTCAGAAAACAGCAGGTTCCAGCACACTTCATGAGCTCAGCCTGCTTCAGGTGTTTCTAACTATTTAATTTCTGTCCATAATCTTTAAATAGAGCCATAACATGTACCCACAGAAACATCAGCTCTCCACCCTCCCGTGGTTTCATTACCCAGCAAAGGTTCTATTCAACAAGAGGAGTAAAAGTGGGAGTAAGTAGAAGCATGCAACTAATATCTCAAGATAGATAATTAAAGGCAAGGTTTTATTCTCATAACTTGTCACTGCTATTCCCTGCCTGTTGCAAAACATGTTGGTGCTAATGAATTTTACAGGACAATGTAGAAGTGGAGGTGGATGGCTATGGCACGTGGCCACTATCATACTGCCTCTAAAGGTGAACGTCCCTGACTTGGAGCCCTCTGAAACATTATGTTTAACATACATTTCAACCAAAAAAAAGAAAAAGAAAGAAAATCAACTTCAAATTGGAACTGAGAAAGAAAATCCATTCAGGGCAAGGGAGAGAAATAATTCAGGGTAATTCCACCATCCACACTGCTTCATTTCTTTAAACCAGATTTTCACCAAAAACATCCTTCACAAACACCGCCAGAGGAGATCTCACTACAAGCATCAGAGCAAAGCAGATCCAGGAGAGAGTGCACAGGGTTCTTGCACAGGCCTCTGCCTTTTACTTGTCTTTTGTCAGAAAAAACTATTCTATTTTTTACCCCTCAGTCGTTCCCTGGACAGCTTACATCGGCTCACATTAGTTTCATCATTTTTGCTTTTCCTCTTTATGTTACATTTGGGGCACTGCCTTCAGTTTTACACAGCCCTACACATTTGTCAATGGGAATATCCAGACCAAGTATTCCAAATATAAATCCAGAAGTTCAAATGCCCTGGGAGCTGTGGTCTAGAAACAGTTGAAGGTCCCTCCCCAAGAAACTGTAAAGTAAACCCATGAAACACTCTGTGTCTTCAGAAGAGCAAAACAATGAGGTGGGGAAGAAAACAGCCACAAATGCCATTTGTCCAAAGATCTCCAATACGATAGAGGTGGGGTTTTTCCATCTGGTGCTAAACAGCATACTTTTTATGAAATTCTATATTGGAAAAAGTGTTCAAAAAATTAAAAAGAGTAATTTAAAAGCTTAAATTTAGCGCTGATTTATTACTTTGCAAGGTGCAGAAAAAGAAAATGAGAGAACTGCTGGGCCCTGTGGCAAGTACTTGGCATGATGCAAAGACACTGGATAACTCAACCCTCTGCAGCCCACTATTGTATTGCCACAAAAGACATAAGTAGCAATATTACAGGGAGCCAACAATGTGGCTATTCCATTGCTCAGCCTCAGAGTTCAGAGGAATGTGTCTGTTAAACAACAGCTATAAAGCCATCAAGTCCCAGTAGAAGATGAGAGCACTTTTACACACTGAAATTACCTAACTAGGTGTAAGTAGTTTGACTTTCACAAGTGAAGAGGACACAAGCTGAGACAGCAAAAATCAATTTTTACATACTTCCAAGTTGATACTGAGAAACTGGGACACATTTTTCTGCCCTTACCCTCCTCCCATCCCATCTGAGACCTTTTCCTGTTTTGCTCCATTGCAAAGGGAAAACCAGACTCCAAAGGGAAGCTGCAAGCACACTGCTCCTCTCCCCAGTTATCCAGTCTCTCCTGTAAATAAAGCAAGCTTGGATTCATCCAGATGCATATCAACTTTTCCCCTTCAAAACAAGACCAATTGAAGTAGTGAAGATTTTGTTTTAAGGAAAATGCTAACACTGAGGCTTCATGTTAATGAATAAGGCAAAAGAAAATACCAGTAGCTTCAACACAACTAAACATAAGCTATGTAACAAAACAGACTCAGAAAGCTTGCTTCTTAGACTAAGTTCAGTCATTTACAAAAGAAGGAAAACTATGCAACGCATGAGACAGAAAAGTCAGTGGGCACCACAGATTGCATGCAAGGTGGCTTTACCCAGGTCCTACAGCCACGCTTCCCCTTAGGCTTAAGGCTTCACAGGCAACCGAACTGCATAGTCTGTTCTCCATTGCCCCTTCATTCAATTAGCTCCTGTTCTCTGCAACAGTGCAGAAAGAGTGTGTGAAGGCAAAAAAAGAATAAAAAAAGAGAAAAAATTATCAATCTGGAGAACACAGTCTCCTTATTTAACAACCTGATGCCTCGGAAACGTGGGAGGCTGAAAAGACAGACAGACCCAGACTAGACAGGAACATTGCCCAGTCACACCAACCTTCCCCTTCCCTGCATCACTATAAATACCGTAGCCTCTATTACGTATTTAAAAGCCTTTTCATGCATATTTTTGAAATTATGACTCAAACAGAATAAAAATCCAAGCAGAAGCTGAATTTTTAGATAAAGAATCCCTTTAAAAATATAAATAAAGGTATCACAGAAAGCCTAATCTTGAATTTTTTGCTCCTTAAGTTTAAACCTCACGATTTCCTGACACATCAAAGTAACATTCTCAGCACTAGTGCTACTTCTATACGAGCCAATGTAGTCTTCGGCATCTTCATTCTGGCAGCAGCCAGCCTCAGTCATTGCTGCACACCGCGTTTCCATAACTGGTGAATAACAACCAAAGATTATATTTACCTCAATATTTTCTTCCTCCAGTGTTTGTCTACCCCCCCTTACATCTTCCTGCAGCTTCAGCTGCTATACGGTGTTCACAGCTAATAGGGAAAGCAAAACATTTTCTTCACAGCCTATATAAATGTAAACAAATACAGCAGCTGAAGGTATGCTTGGGTTTCTGTTTCACACTGACTCACACTGTTAGATCATGCACGGAGTCAATCACCATGGCAATGAGATGCCAGAAACCATTTCCAAACTTTCATGAATATTTAAGCAGAAAAGTTCAAAAGAAAATATACTTTTACACTGTTTTGTTTCTTTTTTAACTCACAGAATCCTCGCATCCTGTAATGGTTTGGGTCGGAAAGGACCTTAAAGCTCAGTTAGTTCCAACATCTTGCCTCAGGAAGGGACATCTTCCACCAGACCGGGTTGCTCAAAGGCCACAGGTTGTGCGTCCAACCTGGCCTTGAACACTGCCAGGGATGGGGCAGCCACAGCTTCTCTGGGCACCCTGTGCCAGTGAACTGTTATGAACACCATCACAACTTCCTTGCAGTCATTCTTTAGCCACAGCTATTAGGTCCCAGTTCAGTTCCCCCTCTGAAGAAACGGAGCCCTGTTTTCTGCACAAACCTGGTGTAACTATTCTGTAATTTTAGACTACAATTCCCATTCAACAGGGAAAATAGTTTCCAGAATTACTACCTAAAGCAAATACAATAGGTATATAAGGACACTTAAACATTTTCTTTCACAGACTCATAACTAGATACACAAAAACAAAGGAGTTACGATGCAATCCTGACTCAGCAACAACAGCAAAATCACAGCTTTGGTAAAGGAAAGTAATTTGATTATAACCTATTAATGTCCTTCATGTAAAAAAGGTATAGGAACTTTTTTAGTTTGTGCACATTGCAAATGTTAATAGATACAAACTTACATTTTAAAGTTTTTGCTTCTATTACTAAACATTAGGATTCTGCCCCACTCACACCCTAAATTTAAGACAAATAACATTACCATACCTTCAATATGTGTTGTTAAAGTAAATGTAAAAACCCTACAGTGTTTGTACTTGCTCCAAAAGAACTACGAAAGTAAAGAAAATCATGTTTGAGCCATCGTTTGCTTCTGCATTATTAAACACATAATCAGTTTCCAAGTCCTCCTGAAAGAAAAACCCAAGTGGTAAATCCAATCTCATTCTGCCTTTTTCGTCTGAATACTTACATTTACTGTATCCAAATACAGAAGACAACCTCAAGCCAAAACCCAATCCCCAACAAGCCAGCTCATTGCCTGAGAGCTGGCAGACATCTGTTCATAAATCTTCCAAGCTTGCCATAAGCAGCCATCAAAACTCATTCTGCAGCACCAAAACCAAAAGAAGACCAAATTTCCCACCACACCACAGACTGCCCATCCTTCCTCACTCCCACTTTGATGGTTCTGTAACACTTAAAGCCATATCTATAGAAAGAGGACCCCTATTCTCCCCCACGCTTGTCCAATAGGTAGAAGTGCCAAGGCAGATAGGTCATTGCATCAAGAAATCAATGTCTAAATAGTCTTTAAGGCTTCACATTGATACAGGTGTGTATATATAACGTCTATACATGGGTTGTGTGTGATCCTACCATGTATATAAATAAATCCTGCATGTATATAAATAAATCCCAACCTTTAAACAAATACCCAGTTTCTCACTAGGCAGAGTTTGCAAAAAGTCCCATACACACCAAAAGCAACAGCACAGTTTTACTCAAGATGATTTGAGGATATAAATATGACAAAGACTGGGGGGAGATGTAATATTTTCAACAGCTGTTTCTGGGAAGAAACAATTCACCTTTTGGACAATGGAGCTTTATTTGATCTGAGCAAGAAACAGAAACCTTTAAATCTAAACGGATAGAGAACAATTGCTCGGTTTAAAGTTGATTATACTAATCAATAGAAGTCTGAAAAGAGATTGTTCCTTCCTACACATACTGCTGCATTGGCACGGAAGCCAGCAGTGTCCAATGTCCCCAGTTGTTCCCAGCTACAAAGTCCCAGTGCCCCATGAGGATACTTTGAGCATTCCAGTTACATCCATTCCAGCAAAAGGCACTGGAAAAGAGCACAGACCCAGCTCTATACCATGCTTCTCTAATTAATCTAATTTCAGGTCTAAATCTGTTTTGGGCCATGATCTGCATTAATGTGGAGGGGTTCAGGTCCAGAAAATGTCAATGGTAAAGACAGTATTTGTCTTATGGGAAAACAAGCGGATAATTTCTTTAAATAATAACATTTGATTGCTTTTAGATCAAGTTTCATTGCAATAAAAAGAGTTTACCTCTATCAGAAGTTTCCCAACTGTTTCTATGTTGCCTGCATTACCTCTTTACAAGATAATTGTTGGCAAGACACAAACAAGCAGAAAACAAAGCACCAGACAGATAACGTATTCCTCACCAAATTAAATCAATGTCTCTTTCAGCTTGGCTTGTCTAGAGAAAAACAACAACAGGAAATTAAGGAGGATACAGCTCATTTTGGCCAGTACACTGAAATACATTCTTAATTGTTTGAAATATAATCAAATCCTGAATATATACCATCTGGACCTATGGTTTTGTTTGAGCTTAAATGTAACTTCTATATCTTGAATATATTTTGCATGGGTATTATTCACTATGCAAGAAACATTTTAAGGATCCGAGAGGGAAGATGTGGAAACTTGCATGTCACAGTTGTGACATATTGATATCATTGTCTAAAATCCCTGTCACTCTACATGGCCACAGTGCCAACTGATCCTCTGGCAGAAAGGCAAACAGATTCTGTTAAAGCACCTAAAGTATCTCCAGAGAACACAAATGTTAGCCTATTTTTATATTTTTTGGACCTGTAGTAGAAATGCTTTATCTGAAATAAAACAAACATGAGATAATAGTTTGAAGGTATGAATTATATTTATGTCTCAGTAGGCTACATGGTACCAGAGGAAAAGAGACATTAATTGTGTTCAAGGAGACAAATGGGAATAACATGTGCATGCACATTGTTTCAGTAAGTTAAAGCACAGACTATAAAGTCTCTACCTTATTGACTAAATGATGTGTAATAGATTAGGAAAGGATCCATTCAGAGCACAAGTTTCAGAAGTGTTGGATATAGGATATGTGCTCCAAATTGTACACTTCTAAAGCAGAGACTGTGAGAAAAGCAAAGTACCTTATTGTGCATCAGAGTGCTTAGTCACCATGCTTACATTCAAAAACTAAAGGTCCCCTAGATGTAAATTCATGTAGGACAGGCATCTGCACTACCTTAATATCAAAACAATTTGCCAAGTGAGATAGGGGCAAGAACAAATTAAACTAATATTTCACTTTTTGCACTTTTTTTGTCAATGCAAATGGAACATAAATACAAATTCTTTTCTTCAAAATTTCAATCTTGAAAATTTACTCTGAAATAAGTTTTCTTTTTTGCAGGATGAAAACCTATGTAACATCACATTTTAATGTACCTCCACACATCTAAAAAAAGCCAGAGAAAACATCTTCACTTCAGATTGACAGAAAGCACTTGCTCAACGTTTCCTGTCAACCTGCTTTAGAGGCTTTTGAGACCTGGAAAAGATGACAAGTCAGACAGCTTTTTACCCTCTAACATAAGGCTTTTGCAAGTGGCTTTCTTTTTCAGAGTTGTTGTAACACATCCCAGCTATTTGGGAATGCAATCTGTTTACCCAGAGCAAACATTATGATTTTCTATATATACACACATCCACATGCACACACACACACCTCAACTTGTATCTTCAGCATACCTTTGGTTAAAAATACTCCTATTGACAGCAACCGCTAAGTTGAAGTCAAGAAAGCGCTTACGGACTCATGCAGTCTGCAGGGTACACAAGTTCTGTTCCCCCAGGACCTCAGTGAACAATACTATAACTTTACATCCACATTTTCTTCCAAGAAACACTTTTTTCTCTCACGGTGCTAGATGTGCCCCTGTAGCCTGACCCATAAGGCACATCTTACCCAAGAAAAGGTATTTTCTTCCCCAAGCTCTTCCTGCTCACATTTTATACTGTCCTTTTTCTCTCTTTAGTAATCAGATGAACCATTCATACCTGGCCCTACCTCGCTACCTATTTCACCTATAGGAGTCCCACAGATGACAATTCCTAATTTCACGCTTAGATCACACAGCTATTTCAAAACCACCAAAGCATCTCATGCACTTCAACTGCAGTTAACAGATTACACAGTATCTTTCAGTTTACTTTCAGAAATTCAGCAAAAGAAGGAGACTTGTGATTCAAACTCACTAGATGTGGTTGAGATCTGGCTAAAGATTAAGAAGTAATAGGAAGTGCTTGGTAAAAAGCAGGAGACAAGGTATTTAAAGTGCCTGAGCACAAGAGGGCAAGGAGATGAACACAGCTGCATCAAATAAAAGATACAATTACCTGAAAAAGCAGAAAAAAGAAAATCATTCCACTAGAAGTATTAAAATATGCAGTGCCTTGAAAAGTCCTGAGCATGCAAAAATTCCTGTAGCTCCAGTGGCTCCAGCTTATACCACTGTCAGCAAGAGCTCCAAGAGTGGTGCTTCCCTTCATCTCCTCACTGTACAGCACCTAGCCATGTTACACAGCATAGATCCTACCTTGAAACAGCTTATTTTTATGGAACAGATAATTAGCTGGGAGTAATCAGCAGGTGGCTTTCAAGTTTCCTGATAGTCTACCAATAAATTAAGAGAACTCCTGCAATTACAGGAAAAATGAGCACTGAAAAATAGTGTTTCTGAAGATCACAATGCATAATGCATTCTGGAGGACTGAGCCTAATAGGGCACATCCTTACTTGTGTAAAAAGTTCAAACTCTTGGCACCACTAATCAATATTTGAGCTTTATGTAATTATTAGAGACAGTATCTTCAGTGAGTACCTCTATTTCTATACCTACTCATTTATGTTTTTGAAAGAATGCAGTGTTACTAGGTTCCAGAAAAGCCATAAGCACACAATTCCTTGCTTGTTAAAGCATCTTTACTGACAAGTTGCCCATTTCACTTGCTTCAGCAAGATGGAAATAAACATTATTTCCATTTGTGTTTCATTAAATTATTCCGCAACCCATATGCAGTGTCTTGATGCAGTTTGAAAGGTGAACAGATGGCATTTTATTTTTAGCTCACGTTAACACAGCCCATCAAATACTCATTTGCTTGATATACTATCATAATATAGCTTACTACTCAGCCTTTAAAGTATATCTTTGCCTGCCTTGTAACATCCAAATGACAAAAGAGAACTGTGTGATAAATATTTAATTACAATCACGATGATTGCCTTGTCACTGAAAACTAGTAAGTGAATGGAAGAACTAGGGTCTTAAAGATGAACATTTAGCAACTACCTTCTATTGAAATCAAAGGGCATTTTGTAATTATATTTCAAATACAGGCTTTCTCAAGATTGGAAGAGTGATTGTGGAGGCCACTTTGCTTTTCAATTTCATATGCTTTTCAATCGATACATACAGCATTAGGAACACCTATTAGGTGTCAGCAGAAGCAGACCAAAACCTTTTTCAGTAGTTAACTATATATTTGAATATATGTTTGATTGCATTTTGGATACAAATAGTGCATACAAATAGTGCATATAATAAAATACTGTCTATAAAAGCATAGGATGAAATGGTAGTTGAAGATGTCCCTGCTCAATGCAGGAGGTTGGACTAGATGAGCTTTGAAGATCCTTTCCAACAGAAACTATTCTGTGTAAGCACTAAAACCGTTTTGTGCTATCTCACTCAAATAATGAATGAAATAAAATTTAGTGTAGCTTCTACACCAGACATCTAAACTTTGGTTGGTTTTTACTGGGTATTTGCACAGCTGTGTAGAAGAAAGACTGATGTTTTCAGGTCTGCATGGTACAACTTTGCATTTCTCAGGAAGCACCATTCTACAGTCAAACCACACATGCCTTTGATGGAATCTATCAAAGGAGAGCAGTCTCAACCCCCAGCCCATCACCACAGAGAGAATTTTCTTTCACACAAATACTTGCCAAACAAGAAATGCATCTGTAAGAGTTATAGAGACAGAGAGCAAGAACCCTTTAGGATATTAGGATATCTGAAGGAAGAAGTGTAAATGGTTCACCAGAGCACCTCCTGTCTTAATGATAATCTCACACATTTTAGGGAAATCTGAGCAAATATAAGGGATAAAACACAATCACAGCTGTGCAACAAAGCTGAATCAAGGTATTCTATGTGCTGCAGAAACTGCCACTGGCTTTCTAATGCTGTATCTCTGACAGCACTGAAGCATGCAGTGAAAGCATGCTGCACTGCAAGTTTTATTGGAATCACGAATGAACGCAATAGACAAACGATGAAAACCAGAAATGATCAAATTTCTGTTTGAATCTGGACCGAATCTACATCAGATCTACAATCCTTCAGTAGCTATTTCAAGAGTACAACCCTTTTGCACCAGCACCATCAAGGTCAACGCAGCCTGTTAGCATGTGCTAGCTGTTGTCAGAGTCAGCATAGCAGCTTCCCTCTTATTTGGAGATAGGTTTCTGCAGAGAAATGGCCAATAATTTTCACATGACAGAGGAGGTGGAAAGTTTTCACACAACCCCAACACTTCCTTTAATTCTCACACAGTACTTCTGTTGTGAGGACCAAAATGCCTCGGAGGAAATGATCACAAGAACCAACAGAAAAGATTTATATCAAGATCCAGTGACACCTTTAGTGATGCTGTTAATTTGGAAATGTTGGAAAACCTTGGAGAAAAAGCAGGCTGAAACATGAAAGGAAACGTGTAAGGTCCTGGTGTCTCATAGAGCTTGATTTTCATATTTGAGGGGTAAGGCTACATGTGCTTATATACCACATACTGCTAAATCAAACGATGTAGCAGATGCTCCCTTTCCCTCAAAGCTTAGCTTATGCTCCGCACTTCTACCCATATTATGAATGTGAGAGACAATGGTGATAATAAAATACCCAGAAATAGTACAAAATCCCATGTGAAGAAGATAAATCAAACGAGACAAGTCAGCTATATATAAAGGCCCTAAATTATTCAAGCTGCCTAAACACCCAGAAGTGCACTCACAGCTTTAAACTCATTAGTTGCAAATTCCAGACAGCATCACTGTCTTTTTTTCCGCTTTATCCCATTCCCCCCACCCCTGACAGGCACACAGGAATTAAGTCTTTAAATCCTTATTTAGTCAGCAGACACTCTACTAATTATAGGGAAAACAATGACCACAGGAAAAGAGCAGATGGTTTGAAGGCAGAGAATGAAGATAAGCTGAGAGATGTGTGTGAAGATACCAAGTGCATACTCCAGCATTTCTCAAACACTGATAACCTACAATATAGCTTTTTAATAAATAGATTTGATTTGAAATAACATTTTAAGCAGAAAGGTCAGATGAGTCTCTGCATTCAGTCAGCAATAAACCATTTTTCCAAGCTCTTTTTTTTTATATCAAATCACATGAGGGAGAGATAAGATTATTTCCCAGAGGATGCTGATCGTTGTGATGTTTGAAATAATTCTTCTCATATCCTAACAGCTAGAAACATTTCTTCATCCTTTATTGGTAACCTTTCTAGTGCAAAAATTAAGCCCAAAATAGGAAGAGGAAGCATGTTTTCAGTATTAAAATGCATTAATTTTTTTCCTGTGTCATGTTTCTGGTTTTTGACATGAAATGAGGATTATTCTCCCTTGTGAAAACTGACTCCTCAGTAGGAGAATAATTTGACAAAAGAATCCTGATTCCAAATTATTTCAATGTTTACATTATTCTTGGTAGGATTACTGCAGCATGTAGCCCTAGAAAAATACTTTAAAGCATTTGTGTTCCTATTAATTTATAAAACCAAAAAACAAGGGAAAAAAGCTGCAGTCACCTACTGCTGTTAACAATTAATCAGGAACCAATGTGGGAAGCATCAGATTTTGGCTGTGCTGAGTCTGTCTGCTTTGGGCTCATTAGCAAAGAGAAGAAAGGGAGGGAGAGGTGTCTGCAAATGCCCATCAGCTGCTGCTGACGTAGCTTCAGCATTATGTTAAGGTCATAATTAACACAGGGATGAAGGGGTTCAAGAGCAGTTTAGAAGCCAGTTTGGCTGAAGGTGTTCTTCAAAGGGCAGGAATATTGGGAAGGACAGACCCTGCTTTTTCAGTGAGCCCTCAAAGAAGTACATGTGTGATTTGGAAGAATAACGTTAGAACAGAAAACAGGTAGATGTATAACCTTGGACCCCAAAAGCAGAACACCTGCATGGCATCCAGCCATCTTATTTCACTACTTTCAGAACTACAGGGTTTCAACATAAATCCCAGTTATGGTACTAGCACTAAAAAGAGAAGTTGGCCTAACAAAGCTTTATATCCATAAAAATATCAAGGTAGTATGCTTTAAACACCCTAAATAAAACAATTCATAATCATAAAGCAGATAAAAGCTGAATGAGTAAAAAAACCCCAAACACTGTTATGAAAACAAACACAACATTTTGCAGTCTTATGCTTTGTTTTGCAGACACTGAGTAAAATTCACAATACACTTTGAGGAACATTTATCGGCACAATTTTCAAGATATGGAGCAAATCAGTATCAGGTATCTATTGAACATTTCACATTGGATTTTAAACCTCAGACTGACAAGGACTTTCTTTGGTTTTCTATTCAGCCTCAGTAACATAAACTCTACTCACCCTTTCTCCTCTGCAGAATCTGTAACTACTGCCATACTTATACCCAACCAGCAATCATGTTAATTCTGCACTGTTAGTTATTTTTGTTCATTAGTCATCCGTGCCCTTCAGTATTTGGAACATGTAGTAGGAAACCCGGAAGCTGAAATCTCTCCACAGATTCTATTTAGGGCAAAGTACTTAAAATTCTTCAAATTGTTAATTTTATGCTGCATTAAAGCTTCAAATCTTTGGTAATTTATGTTTGTGTGCTGTGATAATCAACTGATCTTTCCCCATTTGCAGCAGCAAAGAACAGAAATTATTATAATAAAACATAGGAGCTTCTCCAAGAAGTAAAATACACATTTTTATTTTACTTTTTTTTATCACAACTGCATTTGAAATGACTATGACATTCCAAACTGTAATTCAACAGACTTTTACTAAGGGCATTTGTCTGCTTCACCTTCAAGCAAGCTTCACATTCAGCCTCTGTGCAGCTTTCGTATGAAGCCTTAAGCCATGGGTAAGTCATGCCACGCTAGATGAAAGGAAGGTGAAAGACAGAGATATGGGAAGAAGCTTTATTCCTAACCAGGGAAAGGAAACATCTGTTTGACTGAACAGTGTAAGTCACTGCATGTGACCAGTATGAACATACAGTCAAGTCTATTCATCAACACCATTCCCTCAAATGATCAAGAAATTCTCTGTAGACAGTTGGTTTTGTTTGGGTTTTTTTTTCCTTTAGACTATATACTACTATATGCTATAATATTTCCTATAGACTTTATACCACTTTTCTAGTAGGTGTAATAAACCCATGATTTTCCTCAGTGCTTACCTGCTACCATACCATAATGAGTTTGATATCTCCAGGAATCATTTTAAAATTGGTTTGCTTATTTATGATTTCTCCATCAGCTTTAAACGTAATTTAAAAATGCTGTTTCAGTTGATTGCCAGTTTTTATGGTTTTACTGTTGTGGTTTAAAACCCAACCACAGTCTCTCTCTCACCCACCGCCAGTCTTTCTCCCCCCCTCCCAGAGGGATGAGGAGGAGAATCGAAAGAATGGAACTCCCACAGGTTGAGATAAGAACAGTCCAGTAACTAAGGTATAACACAAAGCACTGCTGCTACCACCAATCATAATAATGATGAGAGAAATAACAAGGGAAGAGAATACGATATCACATGCCGAAACAAGCCCGCCCCGGAACTCCCAGTCACCTCCCTGGGCATGATATGTGCTTTGGTATGGAATACCCCTTTGGTTAGTTTGGGTCAGGTGTCCTGTCTCTGCTTCCTCCCGGCCTCCCCTCCTCCCTGCAGACCATGAGACTCACAAAGTCCTTGATCAAAGTAAACATTACTGAGCAACAACTGAAAAACATTGGTGTTATCAGCACTGTTCCCAGGCTGAATGTCAAAAACACAGAGCTACACCAGCTACTAAGGAGAAAACTGACTGCTACTGCTGAACCCAGGACATTTACAAACATATTTTCTTATTAAAATAATCATAACCTGGAAATTATGGAACAGGATTTTTTTTTGTAGGCATAAATGCTGCACTGCAATAAAGAACATAAAGAATCCACAACTAAAATGTAGCCTTAAAAGCAATCTTCACAAAGTCTCATTAAACATCCAACCTTTTTCTATGTCCCAGT
Organism: Melopsittacus undulatus; assembly: GCF_012275295.1. NCBI lineage: Eukaryota > Metazoa > Chordata > Aves > Psittaciformes > Psittaculidae > Melopsittacus > Melopsittacus undulatus. The sequence continues at coordinate 46,158 of NW_022994275.1, read as the reverse complement.
TTCTGTTTCTGTGTCCCAATATATAACTCTTTAACCTTTCACCTTTCCAAGATGTAAAATTAACAATACTGACATTTGCAGGGCATTGGTTAGAAATGTCAGTAGAGGAAAATGAAAAATCAGAAAAACAGAACAGTATTTATCAGTTGCAAAGATTTGGCCATGATAGATGCTAACATCAACATTGACAAAATTATACACCTGAAAATATTTTTCTCTTCAAAATAGAAGTTTCTATGTTTCTGGCAGGCAATACTTATATAAAATGTACAAGAAGAATTATTATGGTAACAAAAATATATAAAAAAGGACTATTTTTTGTATTTATCTTTCATTCTTCTTTCAGAATAGATTATCTCAGGGTAATAAGAAATCTTTCTATTCTTTTTCCTCAACTCTGCTGTGGACCTCCCTTAATTATTGAACTTTGGCCAGGTATACTAGACTGTTCATGAGGCCCAGTACTAAGAGTTGTTATGCTGCTTTGCATGTCAGATGCTAAGGCATGTTGCAAATCACAATTGTAATACTAAAAGATTCCACCAAAGAGAGACACTTTAAAATTGCATATGAAGAATAACAGGTACATTACAAGGCCAATCTCTTGGGATATTTAAATTAGATTGGGGAAAAAATATCCTCATAGTAAAGATACCATCCAGTAGAAAACAATCTTCAAAGAGATGGAAAGCACCTATCAGTTTTATTTCTATTCCTATTCCTCTATACCTTACAGGATTCTGTGCTTACAAATATAGAAGTTCCACTCCACCGAAATAAAGATATTTTATTGCTTTCAAACTTCCTCATAAACCTGAAATATTTTAATTAGCAAATAATCCAATTTGCATTTCACAGACAGCCATTTGCTGAGCAACAGAAACGTAACAAAACAATGACTGACTGAGAAAGTGAAATACATTCCTGTAAACAGAAAGTATCTGGTGTGTTCTTGAAGTCCACTCTTTTGGGAAGGTGCCAGGAAAAAGTATTAAACCTCATAATACATGAGAGGATTGTTTTGCTTTTAATAAGTCAACTAAAGAAATTCCCATAGACTCATATGAGCCAGAAATCCTTCAACTTCTGAACATCACAAATGCTCAAAAATGGGGTATGGAGGTAAAAGGCAAGTATCTGCTATAGAGTTCATTCTAAAGACAGATGAAAGAAAGTTACTTAGGCTCTCTGTGCATTGATTTTAAAGACAATAAAATTATTCTCAGTCTCGTGTTATGTTATTCGTTAGCATCAGCCAAAACCTTCCTTCAGTGTCCAATACTGCTCTTAATACCAGTACAGTAGCTCCAAAGCACCATTCGGTAGCATTGTAGATTACATGTAAAAGCAAACTAAACTCTCTACTCTCCTCACCTCAGCTTTGCTGCCTGCAGTGCTGCAGCCTGGGCTAGCACAGTCATCACTCCAAGCTTTTCACACAGCGACTACCCCTTCGCAGCTCTGCATGCAGCTTAATTACATGAATTGCTACCACTGCTTTGCAGATGAAGACTCAGATAAACAAAGAGGTTTTATCTGCAGCAAATATAAGACATTGAAATCAGACCTTTATCCCAAAGACCATACTGATCTGCTGCAGGATCTGTCACTTTTGTCCTTCATTAGCATAAATACATATTTCTAGGTTGTGACAAGCACTGAGGGTGCAAACACACTGGAATTCGTTTGAGCTTTGTAACTGGTCCAGAGAAGTAGCACATGTTACAGCTGGAACATGCAAGACTAGGCAAAATCAAAGAGTGTACATAGGAACTCCTCCTCCTACAGAGCTCTATGGATTCCACAGTTTTTCTTGCAGCACTTCAGCTCATGATAAAAAGGCTTGGATTAAAAATATCAACTGTTGTCAATGTAAATATACATACTATGGTGTTTGAATTACAAACCTACTATAGCAGTGTAGTTTTAACCTGCAAGAAGTACAGAGAGATTAGTCACTGTGAAGATAAAATGAGCAGAAGAATCTTTTTTATTGAGATCTGGGAGCAGTTATGGCTGATTTTCAAGACAAAGGACAAAGAGAAAGAAGAAACAACATTAAAAAAATATATAGAAAGTTGGTTTTGTTGGAAGTATTGTGGTTCTCTTTGAGCAAAGTTACCCTAACTCCATACCATCAGCACCTGTACATTAGTCTGAGGAGCAAATTAGAAGAGCCCAGACTGCGCAGATCAGATTAGCCAGAATTTGCCAGAAATTAAGCAGCAAGTTGTCATACTGTACCTGAAGGTTTTCTGCTGGCTGTTATCATTGTAGTACATTACTACCACACAGTAATTCTGAATACAGTCATTTTGAGTGAAATTTTTACCAATATCAAGTCAAAGTCACTTAGATGAACACTCTTCACTGCAAGTTTCTGCGTGCAGATATGCAAAAGGCACAAAAGGAGACTGCAGCTATCTCTGAGTTTGGATGCAATGTGACATTCCATTGCATGGTGCCTGCAAATTAGCATTTAGAAGTCCAAGACTAACTTGTGCTTATTTCAGTTGTTCCTCAAATGCACTGACTCTCACTCCTGTCCCACTGACATTTTCTTCTTCCAGTGACAAAGCTAGGAATGCTAAATATAGCACAAACACAATGTGTGGGGCACCCATGTTCTTCCTTTTAGGGCCACAGAACTATACTCGCTCTGTACATTTCCAAGTTCTTCCAACATCTGACATCTGGATCAGTGTGTTTACTGTCCCACTGCAGCAAGAGAAGGTGAACCTATCCTTGGAGCATCAGAGCCCAGGAGAGACCACAGAATAACTGACTGGTTTGGGCTGGAAGGGACCTTGAAGCTCATCCAGTTCCAATCCTCTGCCACAAGCAGGGACGCATTTCACTACACCAGGTTGCTCCAAGACACGTCCAACCTAGACTTGAACACTTGCAGGGATGGGTCATAATTCTGTGCTCACATGGAATGCAGCAGGAGGGCTTTCCAGATCACTGAAAAATGCAGAGACCTTTGTGTTTTCCATCTCACTATTGGACAAAAGAGAAGCCTTGGAAGGGAAGCTGAAGGACAGCCAATGCACAAGCAAGTGCTGGCTGAACAGCATGGATCCTCTCGCCAGATGCAGCTTCGGTCAGAGGGCTGCCCAGAGCTCTATTTAAAGCAGGAAAGATGTGATGCTGAATTTTCTGCTTCCTAATTCTGGTTTCAGATGGTGCGCACTGGTGTTTGAGCTGCAGTGAATAACCTCAGCAAACCCTTATGTCCAGTTTGGGACTTTTTCTTCTGATGGTTTTGGAGCTTTAAAGTTTTGGAATAAATGTGGCTTAACACCCACACTTACAAATGCAAATAAGCTTTTCAATAATGGGGCTCCTGAAGAGCTTTTCCCCCTGCATTTATTGAAGATATAAGACTCTTGCACACTAAGCCACATTATCAAGGGGGGAGGAGACATGTGGGAGGAGAAAAAAGTGAGCGAGCCCCATGCAAAATGCATGAGTCTTGATAGCTTTCTCTAGTCCACCATATGCATATTTCATGAATTCATTACAGCAACTACTACATCTATGAGTCAAATAAGCCCAATTGTTTCAAATAAAATGATGAGCCTGATACACAGAAAACAGGCGCTGTTGAAGAACACTGGCACCCTCCAAGCTGAACTTGCTACATGGCTGTCAAGGCTACTGTGACTTCAAGGCTTGATCAGAAAGAGAAATAGGAGAAGAATGAAATTATTTCCTCAACATTTGTGTGAAAGAAAATGATTAAAACCTGTTGTGACACAAACACTGATCCTCAAAAACATCTGTAGTAGCTTTGCTACAAAATGTACTTTCAGTCTCACATCCAGAATGAAAGTCCATAGACAACAGACTACGTTTATGAGTGGAACCTGCATCAGGATAGACAATAAAAAGATGAAAAGGACAAAAACAAATAAATCACCAGTATGAAAGTACTCTGTGTTTGCTTCCAGATGTCAGACTGAGTGCTGTGTGCTCCATACACGAAAACAGCTCAAGAGCAAAATGGGAATGAGAAATTCAGTGTGCAAAAAAACCCACATGGTTGTTCAGAGCTTTTAGCAAAGGTGAGTTTCAAACAGGGCCCTATGCTGCTTTATGGTTTCCATATGTAAATCCACGCTAGCAGGCACTAACTACATATAAAGCCCTTTCCCACACCCTGAAAGGGGGTGTTTGAAAGAGACAAGAACACCATGGACAGAACCATCAGGAATTGTAGGGACTGTGCAAAAGTATAAAACAGGTGGCCAATACCAATGGACATTTTCTTCATTTAAAAGCACCCTTAAGAAAGGTCCAATTTTTTACCAGCAAAGATAAAGAGATTCAAAAGTACTATTCATTTGGCTGACCAGAATTCTGAACAACAAAAATCTGAACACCTTTCCTGAGAGCCAATACAAATAGGATTTAGACATACATGGCTACAAATATTGATCAGCAAAACAATTCAAGGTTTTAAATCTGAGATTCACAAGGGATGTCAGAAGAGCACTTTGGATGAGGCCAGGAAGGTCTCACCATCACCCACTCCAACCTTCCACACACCCAGTCCAACACTGAATGCTTTGAGAGCATGACCTAGGTGTCTTTGGGGTGAAATCAAGTATAACAGCCAAGCTCCAGAAGTGCATCTGAATCTGTTCCACACATAGCAAGCATTCAGTCCACACCACTGGACTGGAGATTTCAAAGTGGAAAACAGCATATTTCATGTACTTACATCACTTTGCTCTTCTGAAAACATTGATCCAATCCTAATTTCCACCAGACACAGCCAAACATCATCTTAGCTTTTCTTTACCAAACAAAAGGGCAAAATGAATCATTTAATCATTATGTTTTGAAGGTGTGTAAGTTTAATGTTTTCATTTGATATCTGTTCACAGCCAAAACGGTTTTCAAGAGCCACTTTCATTTAGCAGAGTTTCAATTTGTCTCTGTCCATGTACTGCCTTAAATTAAAAAAACTAAAAAAAAATTAACCTTTCTTCTATGGGTGGAAAATAAATGAAAGTTTGTGAACTTTATACAGTAACATTTGTGCTCTGAACGAGCTTCGTGTGCCTCCAGCAAAGCTCTATGATGTTTGCCACTTCACAGTTTGAAAGTGTGTTCTAACTAAAGGTCAAGAGAAAGAGGGAAAAAAGGAAAGATCCTCAAGGTTATAGATATGTTAGACAGGAAAAACATTTCTGCTCTGCTAAATGCCTCTTTAAATATAAATCTATTAGTCTGATGAGGTTAAAACCCTGGAACATAAATTTGCATCTGATTTTGAAAGGACAGTAAGTGTTCCCTCATTTTCCATCTTCCTCTGTTTTCTGATTCTCTCTCCTTTTGAAATACCCTAGAGCTGCTGAGGTTTTGGACTTTAGGATTTAAAAAACCCCCAAAATTAGAAAGAAAAAATCCCAGCTGGAGCAGTCAACTACTTTCTGAGCAAAGACTGAGGTCAGTAATTTGAATGGATAATTAAACCATATGGCTGGCCATAAAAACAAACTGAGGGAAGGAAGCATACCTGAAAACAGACTCTGCCATAACAGATGTATATGACGCGAATACAGTTATTCACATTAGTAGAGTAACTATAATGAAACATTTTAATCTCAGAATAATAGTTTCACAAAGCATTCTGGAATTTATATGTTATGGTTGCTGCCTCATGGACATTAAAGATTATTTTTCCTAATTTAATATGTTCATGTTCAGAATGAATGCTACGCCAGCCCCACAACACTACAGACTCCTTCGTGCACCAAAGAGTCAGTTTAATCCCTCCCTCACACTCAATTGCATCATGTAGATAACTTCAGGTATTTCCACAACGCAAAATGGGGTAGATGGGATCTCCAGGCAGTGCAGTAAGATTATCACAGGATCTTTTCTTGCCCCAGGAGTTGATAATATTGCATCTGTCAGCACATTTTAGTACAATGGACCATAAAAGTAACATTTCTTTAACATTTAGCAGAATGGTGTGGATTGGAAGGAACCTTGAAGCTCATCCAGTTCCAACCCCCTGCCACGGGACACCTTCTACTTAAACCAGGGTGCTCCAAGCCCCTGTGTCCAACCTGGCCTTGAGCACTGCCAGGGATGGGGCAGCCACATCTTCTCTGGGCACCCTGTGCCAGCGCCTCAGCACCCTCACAGGGAACAGCTTCTCCCTAATATCTAATCTAAACCTCCCCTCCATCAGTTTAAAACCCTTCCCTCTTGTCCTGTCACTCACATGCCTGCCCCATGACTCTCTAGTAACCCAAGTGTAATTGAATGTTTTTCATCAGAAGAATTGCCTCTTGATACAAGAACTCAAAAACTACTAGCTTATTTTAAAATATCTTTTTCTATTTCTCTGTAGGTGAGGGCTATTAACTGGCATTAGATATGGATTCAGATATTTAAAGACATAGGTACATATACCATCTCAGTAAGAAATGCATATCATAGAATCATAGAATAGTTAGGGTTGGAAAGGACCTTAAGATCACTCAGTTCCAACCCCCTGCCACGGGCAGGGACACCTTACACTAAACCATATCACCCAAGGCTTCATCCAACCTGGCCTTGAACACTGCCAGGGATGGAGCATTCACAACCTCCCTGGGCAACCCATTCCAGTGCCTCACCACCCTAACAGTAAAGAATTTCTTCCTTATATCCAGTCTATACCCTCCTGCTTTATACCTGCTAATTGATGTTTTTTATCACTCAAAGGATAATTCTAATATTTGTAATATGAAAAACTCATTTAAATTAAATAATATATTTAAAAAATACCATGCACAGAAGTTAAATAACATAAAACTTAGACTGCTTTATTAAGGTTTCCCTCATTTTTTTAAACCCTGTTGTATATTTCAATTTCTACTTTGTTTTGGTTGACATATTGTAAACTTAAAGGTTTGTGATCACTCCTGCATCTGTGATCAGTTTTGTATTTAGGCTTAGAAACTTGTATTCACATATAAGCCTGAGCCTGCCAATTCTTGCAGGATAATTCCTTGCATCTCCTTTTGAGATATCCACAGAAAAGCAATGATAACTGTAATAATGTAAAATTTCATATATGGTTTCTAAAGACGAAGAAAACAAAAACTGCAAAACCAAGAAAACTATGCTGACTCAAAGGGTCAGTATCTGATATTCAGGGTTTACCTCAATATTAAACAATAAGAAGAAAATCCATGCTTCTAAAAAAACACAAATTAAAAAATTCCAGCATTCCAAATAGAGCACACCCTCCACACTGTGATATTTTAATTTCCTGTTTTCCTGTTTTTCATGTTGCAAATAAATTTAACTCTATTTGGATAGTAAACAAGCTTGGATGAAAAAAAATATATGTATTTCCAGGAATTAATCAATATTTAACAGCACTACTAAAGCCACAACAGAATGATAATTGTATCTCTAATAGTACAAGATTCCTCAGTGTAAGCAGGAAATGTCTTGGTTGTACAATCACTTTATTTGGAGTGTGAATTCCTGCAAGACATTAGAACCCAAGCTCAAACAACATCATGCTTTATAGGAAGTAAAGAGTCCATCTATTGCAGTATGTAGTAGAAATACCTATATTTAGACAATATTTCAAATTACAATCCAAATCAATGCATATTTTAACAATGCTTATTTGCCCCCTTCCTTCCCCAACTCATACCTCAAGTGAAAAAGGGTGAAAATTTGCATTAGCTACTAAAATTGGCAAATTTTAATAGTCTGATTATGTGGCAGACATTCTTTCTGATGTCACTCCTTGCCGCACCAAAAGCATGCCTATTCCTTCTGTGGGCTGTAAGTAACATGGTGAGAATCTGTCACCATTAAAGGGTTGATTGATAGCTTTGATTCTAGATATCTGGGTGTTTTTAGATAAAACCTTTCTTTAACAGAAAAAGACACTTTGTCAAAGCTTAAAAAGTCACGTGAAATAGAACTTAACGTGCTCCCTGACACACTTTGGTGCAGATGTTTTCCAACATCCCATTTTCCTAACTGCAAATGGGAGTTTCTCTAATAGTGAGTTTTTAAAATATAGCTGGTAACTGACAAATGCGGTCTTCTGGGGTTTTCTGCTTGCAAAGTTTCACAAGATTTGAGACATCATCTTGATTCAGGATACAGTTTTTCAAAGATAAAACCACGTCAAAATATCACTTCCTACTTAGTGCTACTACACAGAGTAAAATATCTTATTACAGCTGAACATGATAAAGAGGGTTTCCATTCAGCATGTATCAAATTCCTAAGTCACTGCAAATTTCAGAGGGAGAAAAGGGTTTTCTGAGGACTCCACAAATTCCTATTTTATCTTTCTTACCTCTAGTTCAACTCTGCTCTTAGATGGAAAGAGTCAAATCATGCAAATATGAAGAATACTTTGCAAGGGGACTTCAGCTTCTACACCCTTTAGAATAATATTCAGACACTTCTATTTCTGAAAGTTGCAGTTCTATGTCTTTCATAAAATTCATCTACTTTAAAGCAAGACCCTGAACTGGAAGCCAGCGTTTGCCTGGCTTTCTTAGGGAAGCACTAAGAGCTCCCAGCTGTAAAAAAGATTTTGACCATATAGCCACTGATCATGCTATGAATAAATGTTCATCAAATGCTTCATTCACCTTAATCTTTGAGCATCATCTGGTTATTTCACCCTCGGTGACACTCTCAGTTTTATTCAGTTTTTACCAGATTATCAGTGTGTAACAGTTTTCGTGCTAACCACAGTTCCCTGCAAACTTGTGAACATCAGGTTCTCAACTCTGCCAGAAGACTAAAAGGAAAAGCAAAGAACACAGGAAATGTCTTCAGCAGGTATATAAGGAGTTTGGAGTTATCTGCTGATATTTTAAATTGTCATTCAAAGCAATGGTACAAAATCTAAGATTATCAAGAACTCACTGAGGTGCTATTAGATTCTCCAGAGCCCTAATGAAAACTGATTAGAATTAAAACCTCCTGCTCTAAAGACTCCATTACGTTACAGTACATTACTGTAAAAATATATTCATTATGTACAAAAAAATCACACTATCTTTCTAGCAATGCATATTTATCTTTCTATTTATGACCATTTCCTCAAAGAATATTATAGTCTATTAATTCACAGAAGGCAAGGAACAATTACGATCTCCAGTGGCTTCAACCAGACACAATTACAACAGAACGTACCACTTTTGAAATGTTTCATCAAGCTATATGTGCCAGTATGTATTATCTTCATAAAAACTCCACATGCTATTTATAGCATAGTATTACATAAAAAAGATATCAAATGGGTTGTTGTAGGTTTAAGCAGACAAACAGATAACTAAGCATAAGACAACTGCTACACAACCTACCCCATCCTCGATATTGGTGCCATTTCCTAACAAAAAGATTATTTATAATAATCCCTGATGTCTAGCTATCATTTCCAAATAATTTTCCTAATAGCATGTCCTCTGTGTCTTTTGATGACAATTTTAATGACACAACAGCAGGGAATGCTCACTGTGGATGCCAGATGCCAGCTAACACACACATCACTTACCAGTGGATTACTTCTCAAGCACTCTTAATATCATATGTTTGAAAACCCAAGTGCTAGTGTATCTAAATACAGCTATAAAGTACTTCAGTTTCTCATGTTTAATAAGTTTCTGACCCTTGAACAATATTTTTGTGAAGCAAAGAAATATTAATGACAAATAACAGTGAGAAGTGAGGCAATTAATAAGTGGCATGATAGTAAAAATACCTAGGGACTTAGAGAAGCCTAAGGTAAGGTAGAAAACAAGGAGAAAGACACTCTAAAACCATGCAACATTCAAGCTGCATCTGACTGGGTTTTCTATATTAGCTCCTTTTCTGCAGTCAGCTTCCATCTCATAAATACTTAGAATAATAAAATGTAATATCTTTGAGTAACAGGTGTTATTTTGCTTATACAATGGCTTCAAGTACCAGATTGCAATGACTTGTAAGAATCAAGAGTACAGTATGTTATTCTAATACTTGGAAATTTATGAAGTTGAAAATATGAAGTAGCGCAGAAAACAATGTACACCTCCCATTTGTGATGGCAAGCTCCTATATAGGAAGCTGTAGGGTTTTATTAGGATGTTTTCATTTCAGAAACATCCATTCATTAATTTCTAAAAATAGAGATCTGTGTTGCATATGAAGCTGGTGGGTTTGTATTATCCTTCCAGAGCATCTACATGGACAAAACACACTGCTGGCAGGTCCCCCACCTTTCTCCTTGTAAAGAAAGCCTCAGATTCCTGTATCTGAAACCTTAGCATTGCATGAAAATAGGACTCAGAATGCAACGCTTGAATGTGTTGTAAAATCCCCAGGCTAACCAGGACTGGTCCTTCATTCCAAGTAATCTCACAGACCAAAACTGAGAACATCTGCATTTATGAGGTGAAATCCCTGCCTCTCCTAGAGATGCTTTTCCTCCCAAGTCCCTCTCCCCCACACATTTCCTGCATCAGGACCTTATTATTGATTGGTAAATATTAGGGGGGCTACAAAACTATCCTCATTTCAATTTCCAGGCAGAGCAGACACTAATCCTGTGCACCACACACAGTTTAATTAGCATTTAAATTTCAAAGGCCCAGAATACAACAGAGTGCTGCAATGTTTGTTCAGGCTCCACTCTGCAGTCTGTGTATTTCATGACATAGTTAAAGCAACATAAAAAGTGATATATTATAAATTGTGTACAGAGAAGGCAGACCCTGCATTGTGCCATACAAGTACAGTTAGAGAATAGAAACTGCCAGCAAATGATTTCAAACTGAATTTAGCTCTTCAGATATTTTACTTGAAAGCTAAAAGTTAAGTACAAGCAATTTAAAATATTTCTGATAGATATAAATAATAAAAAATAATAAAATAAACAAATTATAATTTAAAACTGAATACACTTTTGAGTCATGACAAAAGGCAGTATATTTATAGAAACTATAGAATACTATAAATATACATATGCTTCTATCAGTAGAAATGAAGGAGCAGGCTCCATAAGTGAGTACAAATTTGCATACTGTAATTGTTTCTGCAAAAGACTGAGAACATCACATTAAATGACAGCTGTCCTTCTCTGAGAAGCAGATTTTTCACTAGCTTCACTGGCTTTATTCAGCTGTCAGCAGATAATGTGGTTGTTTTGGAGCATTTTGAGCTAGCTGCAATCACGGTTTTTAACTTATTTTTTACATGTAGGTGAGAAATAGTTTTTCTAATTGTAGTTGTAAACTCAAAAATGATCAATAAATGTATTCATTGGTACCATTAACTGGCATGCTGCTACCTATGCAAGATGATGCCAGGCCCTTGCAATAATTCAATTCTTATTAAATAGTCATTCTTTTAGTAATACTCTCTTTGTCTGGTATAAACATACTTGTAAATAGGTAGAACAGAGAAACAGTCCTTCTGGAGAGCAACAAGCTTCTCAACTCGTGCAGAGCAGATGAGATACCCTCATCTTCAAATCCCACAGACTGGGAACATATGCAAGCAGGAACCCAAGGAGATCCCTTATTACTCATACACTCAGCATAAGGAAAGCTATAACTCACTGCTCTTGGCAGCTTTGTTTGCAATGCATAAGTGCATAAATGAAAGGAGACACTTCCCTCACACTCACTGCCCAAATTTTCTTGATGCAGTTTGTTAAGCACGCTTCTTTAAGATGCTTTGATGCTACTTTAAGATAAGTGTTACTAACATATTTTTGTCAGCTCAAAGTGATATGACATGTATTATTCTCACAACCTAAATCTAGCAACAAATTTGCTGTTACCAGAAATAACAGTGGGAGCCAATCAGCTCTGAATGCGATTTTAGAACATCAAAAAGTCTGAAATGCTGATTTGAAACTGTATTTAAACACTGAGATTAAGCATACCATTTACAGACAAGGGAGCATGGAAGTAATGCAAGTCTTAAACCTGTGTATTTAAAAAACGTTTTAATGCTAGACTCAAAATACTAATTGAACAGAAAGAGCAGACATTAGACCAAGCACGTACAGGAAAACTCTGGGCTTAAAATGAGTAATGTAGAGAGATTGCTACTCTTACCAATACTACTACTCCTTATTAATACTGATGGCACAGCAGTATCTTATGTTCTCTATGAAAATCTGAGAACTTTTTCTATGTTTGCCCAACACTGCAAAAAAGTGAATTTATGGTGAGAGAAAATCAATAATAAACATTTGATTCCGTGGTTAGATTTTATATCCTATAGCTACTAAAGGACTAACAGCCTTTACTTAAAAATACAGTGAAAATAAGAGTGATATATTGCTAGCAATTAGTGGTTGGCTTGTGATAGGAAGCATGGTAAAAAAAGTCAGAACATAATAAATGAACACTACCTGCCCACCAATGCAATGCTGCAGCCTCCTGTACAAAGGTTTCATTCTGGAGACGCCCAGCCTATTTATAGTGGCCATTTATCGGAAAGAGATTTCTATATAACTCAGCAAAAGCAACTGCTGATATTTATTAAGGCATCAAATGACACTTCTGCCTCTGTGAGGATCCTGCAATCAGCACTTCCAGGACTCAGAAGCAAAACCATTTTCCCAAAGTGTTTGCTTAGCCACGACTTTACTTGCCAAATACCTGAGGTTTTATCATATTCATTTGGAGCTCCATTACTTTAACAAAAAGCCTTCTATAATCTCCCAAGTTTCCTTTTTCCCTCTTGCAATATACTAAGAAGGAATATAGGCATAAGTCATAATAAAGGTACTGAAATCAAAGCTATACATCCTTCCGTTTTCCTATGATTTCCTAAGATGCCCTTTACTGGGAATATTATGCACATCTTACAGGAAAAAGCTAAAACCCAGCTACAGCTACCCTTACAAGGTTCCATGATGTAATGTACCATTTATTCATCAGACTTCATTCCCTATATCCCACTTAACATCATATTCTTCTCGACATTGTGAAGAACAATTCTGCCCACTAATGCAAGAAAAAAGCTGTTATGAACAGGACCCAAACTGGAAGCAGAGAAGCCTTTAAAGGCAGATCCTTGCTTTTCTTTCCGCTTCCTTAGCACTAATGCAATTATTTAATTATTCAGCAAAGTGAATTGACATGTTTCACCTTGAAAGCACTATAAGTCAGCTCAGAGGACCTCCTCCTGCACTCTGGCCCAGCCAGGGGAACAGCTAACTTAATAGGTTTTCATCACCTAAAAGCCAGCATTTGAGAATTGCCTCTATCAAATTCCTTGCCAGGAGCCAGACTGGCTATGGTTTCAGAAGAGAAGTGCAGTGGGCTGGGGTAGAAGCAGCCCATACCCTAGCAGGCAGGAGCATTATGTACCCTTTGGCCAGCCAGTCTGCCAAAAAGGAGAATAAAAACCCCAAGCACTGTGCACTTGGGCAAAGTTTCCAAGGCAAAGTGACATTGAGCTCATTTTAATTAAGAGAACTGGCCAGACTACTTCCCTTCCCTCTTGGAATAACAGAATGCTATTAAATGGTAAATTTTATAGTGGTGTTCAGCTTACAATTCTCAAGGTATTGGCAGAACAACAGGCAGAAGGAATGAAAGGATCTGGCTTTTCCTTATAAATACAATGAAAACATGAGAAACTGCACAGCTGAGGTGGTATTATATAACAAAAAAGCCCACAAAATGTAAATAAAGCTTCTTAAATTCTAAGCAATATTTAAATAGGCTAAACATTAATTAAAATATATTATATTATTTAAGTTGTAATAATTTGCACTGAGAGTGAATCAGTGTGAGTCCATGTAAGACTATCACAGTGACAAAACCAGCATATTTTATCAAGGTACTACTTTAAAATGGAGGCAAGGATTATAACCAGACTTCCCAACACATTAAAACAAGCTTTTAATTGCCTATTCTAAATCATCTGCCAAAAAAACCCAACAAACCAAACCAAAGCTGTTCAAAATCTAAATTCACTGTATTAAGAAAATCTTTGTTCTTAACAAAAGCATTTACCCCATGTAAAAATATAATATACATAAAAACTGCAATTACAATGTCTCACTTTATTTTTATTCCCAGACTCATTTACTTTTGCACCTACCTCAAATTCAGTTTAAAAAGGGACAATTTAACTTGGAGTTTGTGTAATGGGACTTTATGTACAACATTATCTAAAAGACTTTACACAGGCTCTAATCTTGGTAACAATTTCACTTTGTTACCCTGTAAAATTCTTGGTAACTCAAAATACTTAAACTCCAATATTTTCTATATTATATCTGTACATTGATTTTAATGGCAGGGGGGCTTAAGAACAGCTATGTGCATTACACCCCTGGCAAAGTTATTCCTTAAAGCACAAATGGTGGAAGCTGACAAAGCAACCTACATTTTAACACATTTTTGTTGCAAAATGTGTATATTCCTATTACAAAAGCTTTGTTGGTGACACTGGACATATTTGCTGTTCTTCTGTCTTTCTGTATCACTTTGCTTGCAGCAGGAACAACAGAATACTCCTCTAACCAGGAGTGTGCCACAGTTGTGGGATAGATTTCCACTCAACCATCAGTCAAATGCCCGAAACAAAAAGGTCATTCCAGTGAAATCTGAGCTGATGCAACAGCCATTTCTCTTTATATTCTGCACTTTGTTAATGACAGGCTAAACAACACCATGCCTACAGTCAGCTGACAGTCATTCTAACCTGATCAAATGTCCTAGTATGCTTTAAGACCCTTAAATGGAATTTTTATGGCCTGTTCTGCATGCATATTATTAATACAGAACCATCAAAGAAATCACAGCCACAGACTCATCACTCTGTAGCTAGGTACTTCTGACCTTGAAGAATCAGCTGTCTTTCAGATTAATGCAGCTATGTTTTTGACAGAAGAAAAGCTATAAAATTATCATGCTTATTTTTGTCACATGTCAGCACCACAGTAGGGAATAAAGGCCATGCTGCTGGCTTTTTATTGATATTGCTGCCCACCTCTGACATCTGAATTAGAACCTATTTCTAATAAAAACCCACTTAGACATTAACATTTGAGCTGCAGCAGATTAGGAGATGTGCTGCTAGCAGGAAGATGGCATTTATCTGACTTCCACTCACCCATCAGTGGATTTCCATATTTCCTGTCTTTCACAGAAGACTCTAAAGCACTTAAAAACAAGCTTTAGTTTCAACTACAACATCCACCCACAGAACGGGTCAAAGGCTCTTCTGGGGAAAGAGACAGCATAGGAAAAGAATGAGTGGAAGACAGGAATATGAGCTCCAGCTCTAAAACAGGTGGTAGCACATACAGTGTATGGGTGATAAATGAATAGTGCTTGAAACATTCAGGGAATGGAAACATATGCATACCTTGGGGAATAAGGTTACAAATAAGAATGTTGGGGAAGAAATGGACAAATTGGGATGGAGGCTGTTGTAAAAGGAGAATTGTTATATCAGAGAGAAGCCACTAAGAGGCTTCCTGAAGGAATGGTCTTAGGATCTGACACAGGGAGAGGTAAGGTAAAGCGAACTGCCCAGGCCACTGGGGTACAGGAACCACCTTTCATGCCTTCAAACACGTACTTATTGTATAGTTAAAGTCCAGACAGATTCTTGACATTGCAGTTTAACAAGGTGCTTAACTTAAGGAATGCAATTTAACTGCTGTGGATTTGATCTAGTTACTTTATTATTTACCTTAATACTTTGCACTAAGACAGACTTACAGTGGAATTTGAGCTTTTGACCAGATTTTCAAATACCTTTAGTCAGTTCAAATGTGCATTTTTCATTGTATGAATACGTTCCTTTAGAAAGGAAAGTAAAAAATCATTCTTCACCACATTCTCTTTTCCTAAGACAGTTATTTGGCAAATTAAGTATATCGTCATTCTCATAGATGCTTATTTTTAACACAGACTCACAGTTTTCTTCCTTTTGTCTCAATTTGTTTAGAAATAGTGAAAGCAAGAAGATTCTGCTTCCCTTGGTCTGGCTTTTACACCTTAGTTTTTAGAGAAATTAATAAAAACATCAATAAAACAAAACAAAAAACGAGAAGAGTAAGAGAAATACTCCTACATAGGGATTTTAATACTCTCTCTAGCTTAACAACCTGTGCCATACGATCAGTTAAAAACCTAACCAAGAAAGACATCTTCCATTCATTTGTATAATTACAATGTGGCATCCAGAAGAACTGTTATTGTAACAGGTGAGAGAATCTCTCCAGTAGATATCATATTAACTTTACCCAATCTTACAATTCTGCTAATGTCTTTTAAAGAAGATACCATCAGAGAAGGCACTATTCGATGATTTTATGATTCTAAGGCACATACAAGCATTATTAGCTACTGACACCTATACCTGGCAAGGTGAAAATAGCACTACAAACAAGGTGAAAATAGCACTACAAACCATCACATTTTTGCCAAGAAAAATCTAACAATGAAAAGCCAAAAGCAATACCAGTATCTCCTTCATGCTCTGAATTCTATCAAGATTCAAAAATGAAGTTAAAAGTTTAAGGTGCCCTTCCTGAAACACAATCAGGATTTTCTGTGAGATCTAGAAAGGATTTTGAATGGAAGCCATTACTTAGCAAGGATAATGTAGAGGCATTGAAGGTGGAAGAAAGAGTGAGCAAGCAAACAACATCCAGCAAGAGCATAATTTATAAACCAGGAAAATCAAGCAACCTACACAACAATCAGACTCTTACATACAGAAATCAATACTAACTGCTACTCTGTGATGTTCCAAAACTGATTTTAGCTAAATGTCAGGCTCCTCCAAACATGCAAAACTGATGTTAAAATCACCAAGCTCTCCTGCAATCATCTTCAACTCTGTCCTTATTAGAAGTGTCCCAGAAACAGCACTTAAGCAATTTCCCTCACCAAAACAATTCTGTGTTTGTGTCAAGCAGAATCAAGGGAAGGAGAAAAGCCCCCTCTCAACCTACACAAATACCAGAGATGTTCCCACAAACAATGGCAGGCTGCCCAAGGCTTCCAAGGCTTCATTTCATCTCAGAAAATGCCCCTGTTCTTCCAGAGACTGTCTTCCCAGACCAGAACAGTGACAAACATTCCGGGACAAACCATGCAATCAAATACTCCCAAACACAGGGGTGCTGCTGCAGCTGGAATTCCCACTGCAGTGGCTTCTGGAAAAGTGAAGATAGCACAAAGAGATAAGGGACAGGATTCAGGTCTTTGCCACAGAACAGTAACAGATGATGGGCTGTCACATTTGCTGTTTTTAGAGACACCCCTGATCAGTACCATGTATCAGTTTTCCCAATGGAGCACTCCTGAAGCACATGAAGGGGATAACATTGAGCAAGAAGGCAGCATCCAACAGTGAAACTAAAGCCCTTCTCTCAATTGACAGGACTCAGACACAGATGCTGCAAAACAAAATTCCCTCCAGTGTATTTAATGTGGATGTAACATTCTGAAGACCAAGTAGCCCCCTCCACCAGACCTCTATGGGGCCATACCACTTGCTAATGTGGATAGACTGCCTTAGATATCCTTTTGACAACAGGGGGTGAGCATGCATAGCTCCAAGTAACCTTCTAGCAGCTATGCTGTAGGGTGGCTTTTCCTAGAGGTTTGTATTTCTGCATTTCCAAAGTTATAAGGCTTGAAAGAATTTATTTCCTTAACACAAAGATTTCTGTGAGTTGAATGTAAAACTCAGAAATGCAAAGTACACGTTCAAACTGTTTAAGCTCCGAGTTAAAGCTTTCTGAAGCTCAGAGGAGCTACAGGCTCTCTTGTCACCACGGAAAAGAGGGGGGGAAAGCACTTGAATAGCTGTGTAAGAAAAAACCCAAACAAGCTCCACGCTTCATAATGAAAAATAGTTTATGTGTTTTAGCCCCGGGTTTTGTCAAGTAGGATACTTTCCATTCATACCTCATAACAAGTCAAATAAAGCTGACCACAGCTTATGTGTTTATTCCCTTAAATAACTATTTGTTCTTGATACACAAATACGTCAGTGGAAAGTTGTACATAAAAATCTATATGGCCACAGGGTTTTGGGTTTCACTGTCCATGCACACTTAATTTTCAGAACCATATGCATTTTCAGGAGTTTGTAGGGTTTTTTTTCCTTATTTTCAGTACACTTTCTCTGACTAAACTCTAGACTATGGTTAACATACCTCCAAATAAAGGAAAATGCAGTATCACAGATCTGTCTTTTCTCCCCATTAGTCCAACTTTGACCTTAAAACAGTTACAAATGCTGTAATTCTACTCTGCAGCAAGGAACTTTGCTACAATCCTTCAGGCTGCTTTTCCAGTCTGCAGATTCCATTTCCCTTATACTTCTTAACAACTGTTCAGAAGCAAACACTAAATGTGGTAAATACAGCTCAGAAACATTCCTGCTCATAAAGGATCAAGGTCACAAAAGGAACGGGACTAAGTCAGCTTCAGGTGAGGCCTCAGCTACAAGGTCAACCAAGAATCTAAACAGGGAATGTGCTCAGCAAGCCCTTGGAAAGCCTTTAACATCTTCATATTCTTGAAGATTTCAAAGAACTTCCTGAGAGATGCTGCATTACTTATTAATTACAATACAACCTGTTAGCAAACAACACAAGCTATCTAAAGTGTAGAGTGTATGTGTAGATGTTCACCTTTCAGGAAGCAATTTTACTAAAAGCAAAATACCTTAATGCAAACAAATCAGTGACTTCCATATTGTTGAAATGGAAAAAAACCCCAAACCTAACAACAACAAAAACCAGCTATTTCAGGGGGAAAAAAACCCTGAATTTCAGTCAATTTAAGCCTCCCAAATCAAATGGTTATAAAACATGGAAGAGAGTTAACTATGATGGGTATGACAGAGTAAACAGCAACCTGTAATGCACCCAGGTACTGAGGTTTACTTCAGAAACAATGAGATTAGAGCTTTTACCCCACCTACTTTACCCCTGCTCCCTGTACCAGCACTTCAGCATCAGGTTGACTTGGTCTCAAGGTGCCTTCCCAGAGGGCAGTTGAGGAAGGCTGGGCAGAAAGTCACATCCCTTTCCATCATGCAGCTGCTCACAGCTACCACTCCTAGCATCTGCTCCACACTTCCCTCTGACCTCCAGGACCTTCCTCCACTTCCAGGACTTTTCCTGCAGCTCGGTTCTTCACACTCTGCGATCAGCCGATTGTCTCCTGTCCCTTTATCCATTACAGAATTCAGGACATGCCACATTCCTTTAGTCCATGCCCTGGCAAAGTTTATAACCAGACTGGACTGGCTGCAGCTGGCAAGGAACAGTTCCATTTCAGACATACATACCCACACATATGCCTAATTATCTGCCTGCCTCCCTGTCAGCATTCCTTTGTTTGGTTTTTTTAATCCCCAAAAAGCCTTTAGTTACACTGTGAGCAGTAGCTGTATTTGCTGTTTGGGTTTTAATTTTTAATGGTGATTATGTTTTGATTCTTTTTCCCCTGCTAGCACAGTAGCAGAATCACAACAAAGTCTATCTGAAATATCAATTCTTGCAATTCAAAGTAAAATACACAAAACTTGCACTGGCACGGTACAGGAACTTTGGACTGTACTCACAGAAAAGTAATTAGACCAGTATTTTATAGAGCAGATGATTTCAAAGGTAGAGGTGAATCTGTAGTTATAGGTGTAGGTTATAATGTGAATCTGTAGTTATAGGTGTAGGTTACAATGTGAATCTGTAGTTATAGGTGTATTTCACTCTTTATCTACATAGAGAGCTGTGTTCCCTTTATTGACAGAGCAATATCTTCACCTGGCTCTAAAAAGTATGAGTTTCAAAAGAAGCAGGTTAGGTGATAGATCTGCTGAAAGCAATCAGGCCAAAATAAGTATTTATCCATAGGTTTAATCATACCTTGCCTGACAAGTCAAAGTATAGCTTCTTCTAGAGACAGCACTGATGTGAACATGCATCTGAATTATAATAAAAAATGCCCTTGGACGTAGACAGACAGATAGAAAAACACTGCAATAAGCAGTGAAAATCACAGGGTGTAAGGAAATGGATTGTTTGAAAAGAAATTTTTGCAGCACTGACAGATCCCAATTTCCATTTCCATTCCATAAGCTTTACACCAGTGCAGCCTTCTTCACTACACTGCTGCTATTTCCAATTCACAGAAACAAAAAGCAAACAGCACACAACAAAAACTAACTGCAACCACTGTAAAAAAGAGAGCACATTTTTGTACTGGGATGACACTGCTCAAGAACATTCAGTTCAATGCAAGCTCATGTTTTTCTTCAATTTTCTGTAAACGTATTCTAAAGAAGTCATGTATCAGCAGCAAAAGAGAAAGCTGTCTGAAAAACTGTGATGATCATAATCATTCATTTTGGGATTTCCCACACACACTTGGTAAGGAACAAAAACCAAAACTGTATTCTAGTATTGACTGTTGCATTTCTTACCACTGAAAGAAGAGTCATGATACAGAAGTCTGTGCACACAGAGAGCATGATACTATGGAGAGCATGATATGTGATTTGCTGGTGCTGCTAAAGAACTTGGGCTCACCTTCCTTCCAAATACACATGAAAACAATACATATATATACACAGCAGTTCCCTACCTTTCATCCTCCGTCAAAAGAGACCAGATCAATAAGGCATATAACTTAAGTTAAACTATCAAGGTATTAATGAGTCTTTCATTTATCATTTAGCCCAAGACTATTTTCTCCTCCTAGACTTGTTTTAATCATATTTTACAAGTTAAAGTACTATCTTCCCATGATTGTTTCTCCCAGATAACTGTGAATACTAGTAGCATGGTGTTCTGTGGTTTCCCCCATCTAACAGGTATTTCTCCTTTCTTATTTTAAGGATGAAAAAGGGTACAAAAATAAACATAAAAAGCAATAAACATAATAAAAGGCTGTACTACGTTTTCAAATTCACTTATAAATTATGTACCAACACATATAATATAAAGCCTAAACACAAAGAAGCTACCTAAAACTCTTTGCAATAGAATGTGGCAGAAAGGCACCATTTCCTGCATTTCAGATTTAGCACCCATTTTGCTATAACATTTGGTTTTACTATACTAAATGTCTGTAGATTCTCCTGTGAAAATTGTCATTGTGCTGCTGCTTTGCTAAATGCGTGGCCAGGATGGCTGAATGAAGAACACAAGCTACAAACATGATTTTTACCCCACTCAAAGCAAGTGTGTTAGTTCTTATGCTGAACTATTAAGAACAGTGACCATCTGCATTCACAGATGTGCAGAACAGATTGTACTACAATTCTGAGACAGAATTAATAGCTCTGTAGTCCAAATTTCTTACCTGGTTTTTAAAAGAAAACAAGGCTGGAGAAGTAGACCCTGATTTTGTGTTGCAATGCTGTTCTTCACCTACCTTCTATGTATTTGGCTATTGCTGCTCCCATACACGCATTGATTTCAACCTTCTTCCCAGCTTCTGTCTTTAGCTTGCTCTTTAGTTCAGGTTCAAAAATACTCCTTCCCTCAGAAGGGTTTGAAAAAAAATAGAAAATAGATTTCTTTTCTGAGCTAGTCTTACTGATATTTAGTGACTCCTAAAGAGATGGTTCACGGGCTATTTACAGGCTCAGACTGAGCTATGTAAAGCAAAAGAAAAGGCTTTACTGCTCCTGCAGCAGTATAGTGAAGACCAAAAGCACTTCCTTCATAAAACAACAAAACAGAAATAAAAATACATTTATCATACTATTAAGTACATATAGAGGTAGGTTACAGAGACAGTCATGATGGTTCAAGAACTGACTCCAGACTTCAAACCTCACAGAATCATAGAATCAATTAGGTTGGAAAAGACCTTTAAGATCATCAAGTCCAACCATTCCCCCAGCACTGCCAAGGCCACCACTAAGCCATGTCACTGAGAGCCTTGTCTACACAGTCTATGAACACTTCCAGGGACGGGGACTCCAGCCCTGCCTTGGGCAGCCTGTTCCAATCCCTGGGCACCCTTTGGGGAAGGAATTGTTCCTAATCTCCAGTCTAAACCTCCTCTGGTGCAGCTTGAAGCCATTACCTCTTGTCCTATCACTTGCTACTTGGGAGAAGAGACCCACCTCCTCTCTTCATCCCTCCTTTCAGGTAGCTGTAGAAAGAAAACTTGCCAGAGTTCATGTGCATTTGGAGTACCGGTTGTGGTCAGGGGACTGTGGATTTAAGAGGACTGTGCAGAGCAAAGGCTGGTTGGGATCTTGTCAAAGCTACCAGAAATGAGAAGGAGTTGATTTTGTACTTCTCTTGCATGGCCTCTAGTTTCTAATTTAGACAAAATACTCTGGTTTCCAATTCTTATGTACAGTAATTAAATCTGCGTATTATTTTCTTATAGTTTCATGTGTATTAGCATATACATAAACAAAATATGCCTAAACAATCCTTTTTTTCCTTCTTGCACCAAACCACTTTTCAAATATTGGAAAAAAAAATACTGATTTTCTGGACCATCACTCAATGTCCCAGAACACAGTTAATAACAGTTAAAGGAGAACACTTAAATCTGTCTAAGAACACTTCAACAAATGGGCACTTAAGAGAAGCACATATGGTTCTGCCTTATGCCTGGCTTCATGCTGCCAAAAGAAGAAATAGGAACCTGGTTTAATATTGGTGCTTACTAGTAATAACTTTATTTCTTTTTGTTAGCAGAACCTTGCTCCTTCACATCTCTGGCACTAGATGGACAAACTGGGCATTGTGACTAAGCTCTCAACACAAGTAGAAAGGTCCATTACATGTACCTGCAAAGGTTCATGCACCCCACTGAGATCAGTACATCAGCCAAATAATGAACCTGTTTAACTTTTAGAAACACAGGAGCCATTTCACCTATTTGCATGTAGAGACTTTTACCTTTGCAATACAGACATTCAATTAAACACTTCAGAATCAAAAGTTGTGTTTGAGCTCCCAATCTGTTGTCAGACTCTCTCCCAGTAAGGATACATCTATCCAGCAACAGCAGTCAGATACCCACAGGAACTACATGGGACAGAAAATGTGTTTGCACATGAAGAGGCTGGCTAGTGATTCTGCTGGAGGTGGACAGGTCACTGCTTTTAATTCCTCCTCACCTTCAGCTCAGGGTGTTTTACACAGTTTGTCATTCCCCAACCCAACTCTTTTTATATGCATGTTTTACTGACTTGCCAACCTTTGTTTCCTGGACACTAACAACAGTCACAGAAATTAAACCTTTTGATATAATGTTGGCTTGCCCAAGAATAGAAGAAAATAAATAAACACTTGTAAAAATACTTGACATTCAGTGGACATTTATTTCCTTAATGCTTCTGCAGTCAGAGCAGCAGAGTTGACCCTGCAGCCAACAATTCCTTAGTCTGAAAGCCTTTCCAAGTCCCATCAACTCCAGAAAAAGACAAGGTCTGCATCATCTTAGTCCTTGGACTTTTCCATGCTGGAGCAAGCCCCATCAATGGTACAATGATACTAGAAGGGAAAGATTTCTTCTAATTGGGGAAAAATAAAATATCAACTAAAAAAGTCTGAGTAAATGACAACTAGCAATAGTTCTGTAATCCAGTAGCACTCTGTGGGGAAAATAACCATAAATAAGCTTTCTGTACAGACATTTATCAGCAATGAAATCCATGTGACTGGACAATAGAAAAACTTGTGTATAACTGACAATACATGAGGAATTTGAGGTTTATATCTATGTCTTCTTCCAAGTTTTCAGGAACAAACTCGGTTTTGGAAGTTCTCAGTTGCTAGCTGAAATTTTAAAGGAAATAAAATTCCAAGCAGAGATACATTATTATTTTTATTTAAATCAGCTCACAGGTAAATATCCTCTTTAATCTCCCTTCTCCCTTCAAATAATCAACTTTACATATTTATGACCCACCAAAGGAATTATGAAACAGACTAAACCTGCTAGAAAGCTTCATGATGCCATCTGATTTGTCAGGCATTTTAAAATAACCTGAAGAAAATGAAGGAATTTCCATTAATATTGGTTCACTGCTTTAGGGATCCAAGATTCTGCATACTAAGGCTGAGTTGCAGCTCTGGAGCTGACATATGGGAGTTCAACATTTGAGAGGATGCAGGCAAATGTATTTGCTATCATTTAAGTTCTAATAAGCTCTTTTCCCTGATGACTACATAGTGTGTAGAAGAAAAAAGCTTTTTAGTACAAGAAGATATGCTAAAGCAAAATCATCATTCTCTGTAACCTGACTCAGACATGACTTCCCTAGTATATTCTGGGAGACACTTGGTATGTGTGGTCCCAGTTCTAATTAACACCCCTGGCAATTACTGATTTTAATCTCGCTGTACTATTTTAGCTCAAGACCTGCTTAAGAGATTTATTTCTTCCTTTTTTGTTTCCCAAATTAATTAGCAGTTGCTGCTGTTTCGCCAATGGACCACATTTTCATGTGCTGCTGCTTCACCATCCGCATACAAAGTTTTGAACTCCAGTGATATGGATGTGCTAACATTTCACACTGGTTCTGAATGCACTTATATATTTTACAAGGTTTTATTTATTTTAAATCACCTGCATGGAGCTACTATGGTGATGCTGCAGATAAAGGCACAGACATTGTTTTCATGGGGTGGACAAAGGTCTGGTTTTCCCCTGCCCTATGAACACCATCATGGTTTTTTCCCCATATACTATTCATTTAGAAGACAGATGAGGGCTCTACTCCACTTCTGGCTAAAATTCTTGTGCATTTCTCACTGGACAAGTACCACAATTCTGCATCCAACCTCTTGAAACATTGAGACATTTTAGTGTCTCAGGCACAACTGTATTAACACAGTGTCCACAGGAAGGGAAAAAGCCAAGGAACAGGAAGCAATGGTAAAGACCAGGCAGAAGAACAGACCTAAAAAGGGAATTGAGCTGATGTCCAAAGCTGACATAAATCTTTTTAGACCATACAGTTCTTCAGCTCAGACAAGAAGATATGAAAATAATCCTGAGAGCCTGTAAATGTAAGTTTTAATAGAATTCCAAATTTTATCATTAAATCATACATAATTGACTAGTTCTAGCGGCCAGCAGAAGTTCTCAGGCCTCAAGAGTATCTTTCAGAAGTCAGCATGAATGAACAGATGATGTTCTCAAGAAAACTCACTATGGAAAAGAGATCAGCTCCAAGTACCTGTCATTTGATCATTTCTTACACCAGCACAGCTAACAGTGACAATGCACCCTGCAAACCTTTACAAAGCTGCACTGAGACTCACTACAGGTGTTAAGGTTACAGGTGTAAACCTGAGACCTCATCATCTTCTACTGTTTCTTACTCCAGGAAAATTAAGACACCAGTTGTCTTACAAATATTACTTAAGTCTCAGACCAAAACCAATAGCTTATTTGAGCCAAGCTTTAACTTTTTGAAGACTAAGGTCAAAATCTCTTCTGTTAAGAATACTCTTGTGTTCTGGCTTGGCCATGAAATCCCTGCTGCCTCAAAGTCTAGCTGGGATTATCAAATTACCATTCTCTCCTACCTCTCCTGCTTGTCCCTTTTCCCTTCACTACAAAGACTGACTTGCTGCCCTGGAAAGACTTTTGAAGTTAGAAGTTTAATACAATTTCCTCCTTTCTATGACACAGAAATCTCTGACCTTCCTCTCTTTAGGATTCTCCCCCTCATGTGTGTCGACCTCAGAGCTATGAGAACATAGAACATAAGAACATCTCTGAACATGTCAACAAATACTTTCCCTAAAAATCTGGAATTAGAGCTTGAGTTCTGCCCCTTTAATATAAATAAAGCCTTAAATACCTAGAGCTAATTTAAGCAAATAAAGCATTTAGATCTTCTCAGATGAGAAAGTTTTAAAGTCCTTTAAGACTGCTATTGTGTCTTAAAATCACCCATCATAAGAAAGATATCCAGTATTAGTATTTTAGCAGATTAACATTTTCTAGTCTATTTTTAATATTCCTTATGTGCACAAAAAAAAAATCCCAAATTCTTTATTCCTTCCATTTCACACTTGTTACCTTGACCAGTTGAGTGTAGATAGAATGAAAGGAGCAGAGGTCTACATGTGAAAAATATACTTTAATAGCTCGTATTAGAAGACAAAGATCTAAATTTTGTGAGAGAAAAGCATTTAGAACAACAATATGAAACTGAATTATGTCTGTAGGGCAAAACCAGACTGTTCCCTTTCTAAACACTGCAGTAGTAGATACAAATAGAAATAGAATTATACTGTCTAATAGAGTAAAGAGGAAAACAACCATATCAAACGTAATTGTCAGAGATGCACATGTGAATTTCCTATATAAGCAATTAACAAATGTGTGTCTGCAGAAATATGGATGTATATATGTGTAACTAAATGTAGGTATAGCTATACATACCCATGTTTAAAATAAAGCAAAAAAAGCAGCTGATTATTTTCTAGGTAGTTACATGCCCTTTAAAAATTTATTATCTCATAAGAAAAACTGTATTTGCTCTAACAGTCAGTTATGGTACATAGGCACAATATTGTCCTCATGTTTTCATATTGATGTGTTTCTATTATTTTATGGTTTTAAAATTTAAAATCCATCTATAATAAACTTATTTGCATTTTGCTTAGCAGTCAAAAAATTATTAACAATATATATTAGTTAATTGGAAATTTCTTCCAGTTCAGCTTAACACTGCCAGAGTATTACAAGGTCAGTTACCAGCCCAAAAATAACACAAACATTAAATTATTAACATGCAAATGAAGCAGGAGTAAATGAAACTAAGGAACAAAATCATTTATTGTATTCCTAATTCTGTTAGGGTCATGTCTTTATTAACAAAAAAGAAAACATTTCACTACTTTTCTCAGTTTGGCTTCCCCTTCTTACTGTTCACCTCCTTCATGAACCTTAGACAAAATGTTTGATGACAGAGGTACATCACATGTGATTAGCATTCCTTCTAGAACCAGTAAAGTCTTCTACTTCTTCAATGACTAAACACATCAAAAACTAAAGTGCAAAATGAAAGGAATACAGAATTTTGGATTTTTTTTTTTTTTACTGAAGTGAATATTAAAAATAGACTAGAAAATGTTGATTTAAAGGGATTTAGCTCAGATTCTTAAATATCATGATTCACTGTTCGGTAGCTATGAGAATCTATATGTACCTTTTAATCATCGCTTCTGCTTTTGAGCTCAGTTTAGAGCTACAGAATGCTAATTTTCCAGTCAGCAATTTAAAGTTTTTGTCACAAACACTGGAGACACATCATGAAAAGAGGAAAAACCCACAGTCATCCAGAGTGTTTGTCAAACCTGAGAAATGGAGTTGGATTCTGTCTTGAAGCCATAGGTATTTCCCAAGACAAAAATGGATGATTCTAACCCATGTTCATGTGAGAGTGAGTGTAACATACTGCCTGCTGCTTGCATGTGCTTTCTGGGCAGTAATGCTGTCTGCCTCTTTGGGGAAATTAAAAATGTAAGTGATAAGTAGACTTATGACAAATTATTTTGTCACTCACACATCAATAGCTTTGTTCTAACAGCTACCAAACAATGAATCATGATATTTAACAATCTGAGCTAAATCCCTTTAAATCAAATAAGGAAAGATCTGGTCCAAAGTATCAGAGTAACTCCATTTATGCAGCCAGAAGTGTTATTCACATACAACTCTAACACAAATTTCTGCTTGGGTTTGCTTTTTTTGTTGTTTTCAAAAATAGCTCCCAGAACATTGCTGATTTATGGGATTTTTTCCTCTGCACTCTGTGGTGCTGAGAACCTAACGGAATTCTGGAGTGAGTTTTGCTTAGACAAGGAGACAATGTCATCGGGATAATGAGAAGTTCTATCATTTAAGACCTTGGAATTATTTCAGGCTCTTTAACACTCAGGGAAAACTACTGAAAAATTCCCAAAGTTATAAAGAATACTTGAATGCATGGAATTATTACATAATCCATCCACTGCACAGCGGTTGCAAGGTTCCACAGTCCAGCTTCCTGTGTTCTCACAGCAGACGAGCTCTACAAACTGGCTCCTCCTCAATCTCACAGGTAAAAGGCTTTCTTTACACAAGGTAGAACTAAAAGGAGAGGAAGGCACAGTTAACACCCCCACCCCACATCAACCCACTTAACTTGGTAGCACTGGACTCAGAAAGCCTGCCAAGTCAATGCTGGAAGAAAGCAAACCATAAACCACACAGTTTTTAGGGAGCGGCCCCTGGAGCATCCCATCCCCTGGACTGCTTCCCATCTTTGTTCTAGTAAGGACTGCAGGGAATGACTCAAAACAAAGCCAAAACCCTGATCCTAATGCAGGTGATTGGGATACCACTGGTGCGGTCTCTGACACTGCTAAGAGCACAGACAGCTCAGACTGCTCAGAGAAGCAAAAACAGATTGAAATTAAGGATTTGCTATGGACCAGGTCTTCTTCTAGAAAGACTGCACTGAAGCAGTACTTCCCTGTGATACAATTTACTGTAGTGCCACTACATAGTGCTATACCAATTTGTTAATAGAAATGGTACAAGAGACTGATGCTGCTTTGGTGCAGAAATATTCTCAGCACAATCCTGGGAATATAAACTAGGTCTCCTCTGATTCAAGGAATGCCAAGAAATTCTCAGATTTTACCTTGGCAATCTCCCAAGGAGTAGAAGTTGATGATTTATAGGAAAAGACAGCTATAAAAAGCTCCTGTTTTCCTCAGTTTTAATTGACTACAGCATCATTGGCCTTTTGAATTTACTTCCCCTTTAGTTTTAAGGAAAACCATGCATTTTGCAGAGTGCATACTAGACTGCATCTGTTTGTTTGGCCATTTTTCTTCTAAGAGAAAGCCTCAAGAACACAGATAAGGTGGATGTGGGCACCAGTGTCATATCCCAGCCAGGCCCAAACCTGCCTGAGAAGGCATTTATCTGCTATTAACATTTCCTGTCAAAACTGTGGATCATCACGCTGTGGACACTGTGGTACATCTTACACATGGTGTATTTTTGTATATTGTAGCATATTATATATCACTGTATATATATGTATGTATATATATTGTAGTATATTATATATCCTAGCATGTTATATATTGATGACTGGGAAAAGGGAAATACAACCCCCATTTTCAAGAAGGGGAAAATGGATGACTCAGGGAATTACAGACCAGTCAGTGTCACCTCTGTGCCTGGCAAAATCTGGGAGCAGATTCTCCTGGAAATGCTTAAATGTTGAATAGCAAAATTACATACTCTCCTAGCTTGCTGGGATATGTGATGCTCAGACCCTAGTAAAAAACCCTCCTTGAAAGGACTATGAGAATCATTCTCACCCATAAACTAAATGTATGCATAAACTAGACCTACTTTGAATAATGCTGCACGCTATAAACCCATTGAACCTGCTTTTCACCCCTTTGTCCTGCTCCTCACAGATATTTCAAGATTTTGCCCTAGTAATGGCCTTCTCTATGCTACTTCCAGTGATACAGAAATGCTGTCTGATTTATTGTTTCTGCTGCTGACTTTAGTAGTATTTCCCTTCAACACTGAGAAGCAACAGGATTGGTACAGTATTAAGCAAATGATGACACTACAGAGGAATGCCTAGGTACAGCATCTAAGTGATCAGAGAGCCATCCAGTGGACCCTTAAGAAAAGGAAGAAAAAGTCACCTCAAAAAGGAAGAGGAAGCTGTATCTAGAGAATTAAATATCAATCCCCTCTGCTGGATGCTTGTCTATATCTTTATACTGGGCAATGACCAAAAGATGAAATAGATGAAACAACTTTCATTTAAATAATGGGAAAATGCAGAACCTGAAATATGTGCAGACTATGCAGATGTTAAAGGGCATATTTTTCTAACCTATAGCATCATTTCCACAATAAAAATTATAAGAAAGGGATTTCTTTATTTCTTTCCTAATGTCCCAATGCTATTTTCATCCATTACTGCCTCTGTCAATTTATTTTTACATTGAAATCTCACCCATGGATAAAATATTCATAACCAATTATTCTTGATCCGTCTTCACCTACTTCTACAACCTCAATATCAGAGAAAAAAAGAGCTTTTCTTTAAACAGCTTTCCCCAATGCAGAGCCTACATCTTATTTTAATCTGGAAGAGCACACATTTTAACCAGCAAAACAGAAGGAACCTCATACACTTCACAAATACTTACTACCCAAACTCCTCCCTTCTGACTTGTTGGTCTTCAGCAGTGTTGTTACAAATGGTACAGAACACCAGCAGTAAGAAACACCATTCAGTTAATGGATCAGCAGCTAACAGAAAAGTGCCTCCCTGCAGTTACAAGAATATTTACACTAGAATGGATTTAGTTTTTTCCCACCCATGTTATAATTTATTTCAGTTTAAGCAATGTGGATTTTTTCCACCTTCTCTTACAGAGCACTGAGATCTACAAAAATATTTGTTTTACTCCAAAAGGTTTGAGATTTTAACTGTAACTGTCCAAAACTTCCTAGTAATTGAGCAAGACTTTCTCATGGCTGCAAAAGAGGAAACTAAGAACTTGCAGCTGTTTAGATACCCTCATGGGAAAAAGAGTGCATGGGTTCCCTGGATAGGACACAGAGGCTAGTAGTGCTCTCCTCGGTGGTCCCAGATTATGAAAGGAACATGATTTAATTTGTTAGAGTAACCAAACATGTTCATAGATACCATACCTCAGCATCCTGCTAGAAGTGACAGCTCCCATCACCGTTAGTGAAATAAGCTGCAGTTATAATTACATCTCCTCTCCAGGTTACCCTTTCTTCCCACAGCATCACATTAGCTCACCTTGGACAAAATAAATGGCATGCTCTTGCCTTAACCTGAACTTGCAAATTGTTCTAGCAGCACCACTGATAACACAAAATGAGCAGTTTGGAGAAGTGATGGAAGCATTGTGACCTTGATACATTGCTCCATATGGATTTATGCTTGAAGGTCTACTGCTGCTGTATGTTTGCCTGAGAAGGATAAGAGTGGAAGCACCAAGTAAAAGAATTAACACCGGTATGGATCAGCTGCTTAAAACTGTTTCCATCTCACCTTCATATACTCTGCACACCTCCACACTATTTCCATACTACATCATAGGTGTTACTCAGTGATTGCAGCTCTGTAATGGAAACCATCCTGCAAAAAGTTATCATGTATAGAAGAAGCTAACTCTTATTCCTTCATTTATCAAAGATGAATTAATTAAACAGAATCCTGCTGTTCTTAAGCAGGATTTCTAGAGCTTAAATGCCTAGGGATAATTTCACAGTTTGCAACAAAACACAAAGTTCTAGAAATAAAACTAGAACAGGCAGAATGAAACCATTCACTGCAGCAGTGTTCCTGTTCTAGACATGGTTTATGAAATTCCCATGCTAGGTATATTAATTTATTTTTATATATTAAAAGAAGTCATTTGTACTAAAGTACATGCGAGATGACTGAAGAGGATTGACACTGCACACTTACAGATCAAATGAGAGTGATGTGCATTCTATTCCTACTCAGTCTGCACGTAAATTCTAATTATGTCTTGCCTAAGATCAAATCTGGGTCTTTCCTTTGTGGCATTTCTATCACACTGAGAATTCCTCAGGGAAGCACTGAACTTCTCTCTCATATAAGATGTAAGGTAATTTTCAATATGATCTTAAATGCTGCTTGAAATTATGTGGTTATTTTTAATCAAAATAGACATTTGCATGCTGTTTATCTAATAATGGAAAATACATGGAGGATTTAAATCAACGGATTGAAGTACAGGTGATACTTAATGAACTGACTTACTGTACTCACATTTAGTGAGCAGATAGATATATACTGGGTTTTGATGCAATTATTTCAGTAACATTAGATATATGTCACTTATTTTCTTGTGATTAGAGTATACCCACAGGTAACTCAGTTTGGTATACAACTGCATTAGCAACAAGTAATGTCTACAGAAGTCTGTGATGGTTCTGGGGGGACTCAGGGAGGTAGAAACAGCTGTAATACATTGAAAGGACTTGTGCACTTGGTGAATAAAACTCAGCAGCCTGATCATGTATCTGTATGCCCAAATGTATGGGCACCATTCTCCCTCCCTTAATATTGCTGGTCAGAACTGTAGTATGCCAAAATGAAATGGGATTTCTGAATTTTAGAAAGTGAAGGATAAAAATTCATGTGAAAATGTCACTTTAGATGGTGGGTATCTTTGACAAGATACCTAAATGTGAATATAATTGCAATAGTTCTTCATATTAAACAGAAACACAGCCAAAATGCCTAGAAGATGTCAAGAATTCACCTAGTATATTTGGGTTCCCAAGATAGATACCCATCTATACTCAACCCATTCCACAATGTAATATTCTAACATTTAAGCACTCCAGAAACCTAAGTCAAAAGGCAAATTATAGTATTTCCTAACATGAAATTCACAACACAAAAGCTTAAACTATAATTAATTTTAAAATAAAAAAACTATTAAAAATAATTAAAGAAAAGACCTTCTATATACCTCCTTGTAACTCTGGACAACCAAAAGGGAACTAGTATAACAGGCACACAGAATGATTAAATAAATCAAACATCTTAAAGGCAGAATCTCATATATACTGCCTCTTTGCAGAGATGTACAGGGTGAATGTAATGTTTCCATCTACAAAAAAAGGATGGCTTAGTAATATTAGAATACCACTGCACAACCAGCTTTTATCAGAGTACCTCTGTTTCATCATATAAAAACCTACATGCTTATACATAAAAGCACAACACTCGATTGAATGGAATTAATGGGATGGTGCATCCACCATAATAGTAGAGGGTAACAGTGAGGACTGAGATATACTGCACATTTCACATTAATTTAAAATGTATTTTATGTCAAATCAAGGGGATCTGGATTTAAAAAAAAAAAAAAACAAAAAAAACCAAAATGCAAACAATTAAAAAAATTTTAAAAAATTATTTTTTATCATGTACTTTCATGGGAGAAAAGTGTTTTCCTTTTTGTTTTTAGTTTGTTTTGTTTTCCTGAAGTCTAGGAACCGTTTTCAGTTCATTTGTGTTAATGTCAGATAAAAGACCAACATAGCAATATGTATCTCAAACTTCCTCCCGTCAGAGTCAAAGGAAGCCATGAAGCAGATTTAGGCTCCTACCAGAAATACAAGCTGAAATGGAAGCAGCAGCTCACCTCACTGGAGGTCAAACACAGGCTTGCTAATATAGAAATAACACAAACCACCTTACAGAAGTACAATAATCTTATAAAGAAAGATAAAAGAATATCTTCACAGATACCTGAATTTACCATGCTCTCTTTTACAGAGAAATGCCTGCTTTATAAGATTACAGGTATTTGAGCTGTCACTGAATGGCAAAGAGCCACCTTTTCATAGAAGTAAGTGCTAAGCCATCATAAAAACATATCCTACAGTTTTTCTGCACTCAGTAGTGATTAATGTTAAGAAATAACTCAAGTTTGGTAAAGATGATTCACAGGTTCTACTACGATTTACAGATGTGTATATCACGCTTTGCCAGCTTCCCACTTCTAGTATTTGCTTTCATTGCTATACACTAAAATAAAATTATTATTTCAGCTAATTATAAGAAAAACATAGACTACAGCAAAGGAAATAATCAGTCACATAACACTCATGTTCAAGTACATTACGAAGGCAATAAATAACTGGCAGAAAAATGGAGTAGCAATTGTTATTCTTGCCTCCCAAAAGAAAATCATTCCAAAAGAACAATTGCAGAGTTCACTATCTAGAAAAGCACAAATAAATCCTTTTTGCCTCACTACATGCTACTATAGGGACAAAACAGTACAAAGCATCTAATATGGTAATACAGGTTCTCCAGAGAGAAAGTAAATGAATAATGTTTGATATCCTTAACCTCCCACACATGAGCTCTTCCAAATGGATTCTTTCATTATGATTAAAGACACAGGAACTACCAACTTCCTACCCACCATGTGCAATAATGTAATTTCCACTACTTGTGCAGCAGTGTGCATTCAGAGGGGAAGCAGAAGCATCATCAACAAGAGACAACTTCCCACAGAAATGACTGATTTTCAACCCCAGGTATTCAGTGATCTATCACATGGCACTTGTTATTTGATATTCCTTATTAAAAAGGTGTTCAAATGTAACTGTAAATGATTGAGCTACATCCAGAAATATACACTCCCTTTTTCACCCACCTATCTTGCTATAACTTATACAGAGATTCCAGGTATTAAATCCTACAAACAATGTGGTCTTTCTTCCATACAAGAAAAGGAACCTGGAGCTGGCTGATATCTTTTACACACCAAGTCCACCCTGCTGCCATGGCAAACATCACGCCTCCAAAAGATCTTAATGCACTTATCAGTTTCCATTTTCAGAAAGCAATTTAGTTATTCACTTCTACCATTGCCTTGGCAGTCAATAACCTGCAATCAGAAGTTGTTACTGGTATTTGAAAACGGTACAGAAAAAATTTGTTTGCAAAGCATTATCTTTTCAACCAGATACAAACACAGGATTCCTTCAACATGCTTCTGAGTGCATATAAAGTCTACTCTTACATTGCAAAAGACAAAACACCAAAGTGCAAAAACCTTAATCTTTGAAAACATTATTTACAGCAAAGCATTAGACAGCAGAGAACACCAACTGAAGTAATAGGGATAAGAGGAAAACAAACAGATCTGAGAAATTGTGTGTATTTCATCTTATTTCATTTCCAAAGTACCACAAGAACAAAGCAAAACTTCCTTCTATTTTGAATCAAAGCTTTTTAAACTGTTCTGACCATTAAGCAAGATAAAGTTCAGCAAATGTACTTGTTGCCAAATCCAGTGGCTAGTGTGGCTAGTCCAGAGATCAGGGACTGGAGTTTACTGAGACTACATTTCTTCAGCAATCACACCATTCCAAAAGTCTATCACAGAAACCTGATCCATAGGCAAAAAGCCAAGCGTATATACCCCTCTCTCTCCAACACACATCCCACTTGGAATTTATTTCACATCCAAAGGGATTCTCTTCCAAGAGCTCTCCTAAATCTCAGCAAGCAGCCAGTTTAAGCATCATGTTTTCCTTTAGGAATATACAGCATGACTGACATTGAGTAAAGTATTTCATGTTGGTCAGACTTCATCCATCTCACTTCCTGAATGAGACCCCCAAACAGCAAGATGATTTCTGACTCCTCAAAGCAGTATGTGCCAAGACCTTACAAAACACTGACACGTGTAACAACAGCACTGGCAAGGTAGCAGCTCCATGCCAGAAACAACAGTAGTTTTGTGTTGTTTCAAAGGCAGATTTGCAGCCACGCTCTGCAAACTGAATCATACTTTCCACAGAAGGCAAAGAAAAGGAGACACCCTTCAGAAGGCACACTGGCTGAAGCAGTACTTGCATAACCACATACAAGGTACATTACCTGTACTGCTGAAGCAGAAGTCAATAGCTCTCTGCAAGAATCACATGAGACTTTCAAAACCTTCAGGCATAAACCAGCCCTTACAAATTCTGCTGGTTTATTATTGTAGGTGTTTTAACTCATCTTCCATGATTTGTGGGTAAATGCGTAAGTCTGGGAAAAGGTGATGAAGCTTTGTCTGGCTTTACTGGGGTAGTGCAAGGCAATAATCACACCAACAGAATCCTGCAATAGTGTTTCACAGAAGGTGCACCAGAGAGGGTATCCTCCAGACCAAACCACCCAGGCTTCTGGAACCAAATGATCACCTCCAGCTTGTTTTTATCATGTAGAGGGTTTTGTGGGGTTTGGGTTGATCTGGGGCTTTCTTTGGAAGGGAAGGGTTTTTTGTTGGTTTGTGGGGCTTTTTTCCCTTAAAGTACCTTGCAAGCAACAAAGGACTTTGATACAATGATAGATCAGGCTGAGGAAGTTTGATGGAGCAGAAGTATCATATGAGTTTGTACTAATACTACTCTTCTCTGTCAATCCATTTATGCCTATAGTTAGGTACAATACAGCTATTTCTTCATAAATAAAATGAAAAGTTTTCATAGAAAAGGTAGCTGCATGTAAAATCTGACAAACTTCATCGTTTTTTCCTGTGTTCATTTTTGGATATTTTATTAACTTGGTCTGAACTGAAACTTCCATTCTGAATCAACTTTAAATTTGTTGTAAGAATTTCCATTCTTTAGCAAGAAATCATTTATTCTGGCAAGCAAATATTGTCAAGTAATCTTTGTCACAAAATTTGAATGAAAAATATTCAGATTGGGTTCTAATATCCCAGATTAGAAGCACTTTATAAACATACAGCTTTTCCATTGACATCCATGGGAAAACATTAGTTTCCAAATCTTTAAACACCTGTATGACAAATGACATTTTAAAAGCACAAGAACCAATAGTGTGTCATTTGTCATTCCTCTGACCCCCTACCATTTTGATGATTCCTTCCCTCAGAAGATGAGAATTTACTGCATGTAATACACAGAAAGAAAACAAAATGCAATGAATGGATTCAGAAGACACTACTCACAAAGAGTGTGTGATGGATATTCTTTGCTTTTTTGCTATAACATCATACACCTTATTCTCACCAAACTAATTCATAATAACACCACTAAAATCAATAGTTGATTTTTTCCCCATGAATTGTCATTGCTGTGGGTGCAGCCAAACTTCAGATTTACCTTACATCAACTCTTCTGAAATGAGGATACTTCATTTATAAAAGTCCAAAATTAAAAGTGGCAGACATACCTAAAGGTAGGATTTATTCTCTTATTCTGAACAGCCATGACTATGTCTCAAGACAAAAAACCTGAGACATCACAAGAAGTATTCTTTTCAATGCCAAAGGAATCAACTTTAAGTTAACAAGTACCAAGAAAGTGAAACCCTCACCAAAAAGCTTTTGCTCCAACTGACAAAAGGAGTAGTTGTTAAATCAGCAATTTATCCCAAGTTAGTAAAAATGTTAAACTCCATATTGGAGTCCAAATTCATCATTATGCTGATATGGATGAACTCATGTATTCTCATATTGAGTCATCCACTATTGCTCAGTTATTTCTCCATGCAGAAGTAAAACTACTCCAAGGAGTTAAAAACCATAGCTTTAGCATTTAGAATGATGGCAGTTCACACTGGGGCACTTACATTACAAGCACAATACAAGAGATTTCTTGAAATGGAAAACAATTTCCTTCTAAATTGTTCAAAGAAAAGCAAATATTAAAAATGCACATATTTTATTCCCCTATTAATTTTAAAAATTGTTTCTCTGGCCTCCTTGCCTCACAACAATGTTTCACCTAGTTGCTTATGTCAGATATATTACTGTCATGTCAAACCCATGCTGGATTCAGAAGCAGATTAATGATGAATATTTGGTTAGAGATGAGAAAACAACACTGCACTGATTTTTGGAAGGCAAGGCCTGAGGAGAATTAATAAGGCAATTTGCACATGGCAGACATCTGCCTTGCAGAGCATCAACATTAACCACAGGATCTGTGGGCTGGCCAGCCAAAAAGACAGGCTGATACAGCACAGGAATGTTTCCAGACAATGAAGCTTTAGCAGTCATTTTTTGATGTCAACAGAATTTTGTTATGAAATCAAAGTTTCACTGAAGTAATCAGGACATACAGTATAGTATGACATGCTCTACACTTTTAAATGAATGGACTTGTTGAACAGAAGCAGCTGGGAGTGGGCAGAACATGGAATACCTTACCTGGAGCTATATCGGTCAGTCTGATCATAAAAGAGTGTCCCACTGAAATTCATTACTATTGTTTCAAATGATTACTTTTCCACTTTCCCCTAAAGTACTGTGAAAGATTGATCTGAAATCAGACTCCACTGTCCACTGTCTCAAAGACTGCTCTGAGAAGCTGAGATGGAATTCCACCTATCTTTTGTTCAGAGATGGGTGGATGGAGTTAAGACTCCAATATCCATTGCCTGGGAGAAGGGTGTGAGGAGCTGAACTGGGACTCTACCATCCATTGCCTGAGGGATGAGTGGGAAAGAGCTAAACTCTTCCATCCATGAGAACTGGTGTGAGGAGCTGCTACCCATCATCCCAATAATTGCTGCAGATGTGTGTGCAGACATGTGTGTGCAGTTGAAGAGCTGGCTGCAAAATCAGGGAAACTGGTCCACCAGGAATGCGTAATAAATGACATGAAGAACAGAGGTACTACCGGAACTCATTCTAAAAGGAAGGAAAGGTAACCACCAAGAGGGACATCACCAGGGAGCCATTGCCATGAGGATGACTCCCGAAGGACACCTCTGTGAGGATACTTTCCACCGACAACTATGGACCCTGAAGGACACTCAAATAGAACTTTCTATGCTTTTCTTCCTTATACTGTCTCTGGGCACCACTGAAAAGAGTCTGGCACTACCCTCTTAACATCTGCCCTTAAGATACTTGCATGCTTTGATGAGATCCTTTCTTAGTTGTTGGAGAAGTCCAGGCCTAAACAGGGAGGGCTCAGGGGTTTTTCACTTGTGCAATATAATCTTACACTTTTTAATTTTACTTACCCTGAGGGCTTGGGAAGGATTTCTGCTCATTCCAAAGTATTCTGGCTACCAAATCATTGTGTGTGGCCACGAAAGTTCTCAAGATCTGGGGACAGAGGAAAACAGAAAACAAACTTGCTTATAAACTATAGAAACCAGGTAGGTTTGAGAGCTGATGGTAGAAGATCACTTACAGTAATATTCTTAGACTATGGCTAAATTTGGCATTGCCTGTGCAATTAACAATCCATTGGACAGTGCATAATCCTCCTCTACAGAGCAGAATGAGTGTATGGTCTGATCTTCCATCTGTAGATCAAAGTATTTTCAGTCACTTCTAAGTGTGACCACTCTCTGGTAAGCCACATCACTGTTTAATGCTTTCACATATCAACTTCATCTTGCTGCAAACCAGAATATATCATTTCTCCAATTAAAACAAAACCCTACACAGCTTATTTTTAGTTTACTTAAACTGCATCAAGTCCAGTAACAGACCTGCAGTTCTTTAAGGCACATAGGACTTTTTTCCTTTTTTAGTTACGTAAATCCCCAGTTATTCCTTTGACATCTTGGGGTTTGCTGCAAGTTTCCTCCACTTTTACTTTTTGATGATATATGGGTTTGCAAAATCCCGTGTTGTTCTAATACATCAGGCATCATGCTTCACACACAGAGTGGAAACATCAAAAAGCTCTGACGTGTGACTTATTTCCAGTTGTGCAATCTTGTACATTCTGACTATACTAAGGACTCAGTTTTATCATCTTGTCAGAGGACTTCTCAATGGGATCGGAAATGAGGGTGAAAACTGGAAATCTGGAAACACTGATTTGCTAACTACTTCACTACAGACTTTGGTTTAGAGTCCTGTGCTCTATAAGGCAGCATTAAATTCTTGCATGATGCACAGGAATTGAGGTAGGCAAAAGAATCCAAAACACATCAATGTTTTTGTTGTAAGTTAACTTTGAAAAGGATAAACCCAGCTAAACTTGTTTTATGGTCCAGACCATCGTTATTCTGCTACGAAAGACTATAAAAACACCGTTCAGTACTTCATCTTTTCATATCTGTGCATTGTTTCGTGTGGTATATTACACAGAATATGAACATCATCTATCCAAGCATTTGTCATTGCTATTGTAAACACACTTAATAAGTAAATAATGCAAAACCTAGAATTAAATATTGATTTTATAAATTAATGTTAGTTGTAAATCATGAACCTAATCATCTCCTAAGGAGGACTATGAAGGAAGAGTTCATTTGTAATTTATTTTTCAATCACCAGCAACATTCAGTCTTTTTCCTGGCTAAAAAACTGCTACCAAGTGGTCTCTTATCATCAGCAGAGGCAAACATAGTTCTCTTAATTGTACTGTGTGCACAATATACAGTAGATAACTATAAATATACACTATATATTTGCATTGCGCTTTATGGTCAGTATGGAGAAGCAACTATGTGATTTCTCCCCATTTCTCCATACAAATAAACACCAGAAGTGCTGCATGTGCTTTCACAGACATCTGATGGTAGTTTATTCCCTGAACACTGAAGTTTTGGCATCACAAAAAAGAAAACTCGAAGCTGGAAAGTTTGAAATATTTCAAACAGATATTTTAAAATGAGCCACAGAGATCAGTAACTTTATAAAATAATCTTGAATTTAATGAAATTATTTAATTGCATGTAGACATTTCTATTTCTGTCATCAGAAATAAACTTATTTCTAAATAAAATGTAAATAACCTTCCCAGACAGGGGTTTATAAACCTTTAAATTGAACGTTTGTCATTGTTTGACTTCTGTTCAGAATACTTTATCTTCCTGCAAAACACCCAGCCAACTAATACCTGATACATGTGACAGAGGCTGAAGCTTGATTTACACAAGTTCAATGCCTGATGCTGAGAGATACTGAGTCTTAAATTCTGCTGCCTCAGCACCTTAATATGCTCACAGTAAAGGCTTGCCAAGACTTAAAGAATGGCAGCCAAATGTTTAGAGAGGGGGTTGAGTTGGATCAGAATTGCTGCAGCACCTTTAAATGTGAATTATGTTGCCTTGGCAGAAACAGCCCCTATTAAGCAGATTCCTAAATTAGAAACACTTAGTCAGCACTGAGTTAGTCCAAAGTGTAACCTACCAATTAGTAGCAGCAGAGGATGCCAGCACAGAGATCTCAGCACAGGTAGCACTCAAATAACAACCATATGGTTCACATGATTCCTATTCCTATTGGTACCCCTGCCTGTGGCAGGGTGGGAGCTGGATGATCTTTAAGGCCCCTTCCAACCCAAACTATTCAAGGATTCTATCTGATTCTATGGTTCAAAGTGTATTTCAAGCAAAGGAACAGCTGCCTGGTGGCAGCTGCAATGTTAAACACATTTACACAAAAATGGCCATAAGCAGTTTATAGAAACAAGGTGGCATATGGGGAGAGGAAGATATGAAACTTGCTATCAGAGACTTTAGGGGGAAGCTCACCAGCTACTTTTATCTTGTTGACAAAAACTGAAAATCTTCACCCAGAAAACTGATTTGCTGTTTCCCCCACTAGGTAGATACTCTGTACAATAAAATGCAGACAGCGAGGAAAAAAGACCCGATTTGACTCCATGAATAGCCTTAAATAACCCGAGTTACTTTGCATCCATTAAAGGATGCTCATTTTGTACAAAACTGTAGCTACATCAGAAACAACAATTTCATAACATGCAATAGTACTGTGACAGGAAATTTATTTGCCTCCTATCATATACATATTTGTCCAGAGCTTAATACAAAGACAAATAATCCTGATCATAGGCAACTATTGTTACCAACACCATCAACACTGCAAAGAAAAAAGGAAGAAAAATCAATTATCTGTATATTGATTCCATACATTTTCTAGTTTGTTACAATCAAAGTTGCATATTTAAATGCAAATTATTCACTAAGAATCAGGAAGCACCATTTCTATCAATTTTGTTGAAATACCCTCCCTTGAACCACCAGACACTAAAATTAGGGTTTGTACTACAAATATTATATAAGATAACATTATTTGTGCTGTTCTGCAGATGTGCAAGGTGATGTCAGTCTTAGTCAAAGCAGTATCAGCAGGACAACCAATAAGCTACATGTATGTTTGACTGATCACACCAAATACTTGCACATTGTTTTTATTGTCATTTTGCTTGGATAACCATATCATACCTGCATTTCAGTCTCACAAATTAATTAGGCAAAACCTTCATTCATCCAAGCCACTTGCACAATTATGGCAGATAATTCAGGGATGCAGATAAAGATGAAGAAATCAAAGCTGATATGATGCAGAAAATAACTAAGTTAACATTTTCTCTTTGTCAAAGAGGCTCTTTGTCCCCTGCTCTCCCTTCTCGAGCATCTAAGCAGAGTGTTCACTGGTGTTGGCAGGTTTCTGTTAATGTCTCTGATCTGTGAACATCTGTCCTTTATTTAGCAGCAATGCCCACCAGTTACAAACAGATTTAATTGCACTGCCATTGTCTGGGGTCAGCAGGCAGAGCACAGCCCTTCAGAGCCAGCACTACACAAGGACTGCGAGGGATCCTGGAGGTCAGAGAACTTTCAGCCTCTAGTAGTTAAAGATGCAGGCTAAAAACTGTGGCAAGTCTACAGAATTCTGCATGGCTGTATTAAAAACCTCAGCAATTTTAATACAAGTAACTTACCCTTATCTGAAACCTGTTCATCAACAAGCAATTCCATCACATATTCAGTATGCAGAATCTGTAGTCTAGTTTCTAGTGGACTTTGTAAGCAAGAGGCAGGCAAGTAAGAGTGAGAGGGAAGGCAGTATAAAGTATTAGAGTCATTACTTTTCTGGTCTGTTACAACACTCTCTGGGGGTGTTATTTGTTGACACAGCAGCTACTTAAAAGCTGCATTTGGATAAGCAACTGTTACAACACAATTCCAAACCACTACTCAGAGACTTATAAGCATTGCTGGAGAGAGATGAGCTTCTTGTTGGATTTATTGCTATTTCTTAAAGCATTCCAGAAGCAAAAGGGAAACCACCCCCAGGATGAGCTACATCTGATTTCAAAGTCATTTACACAGAGAGAATAATGTTTTCCTGCATTTTCGATGTCAGATCAATTAAAATTTCTCAGACAGGCATGCACTGAAACTCATGAGCTGGAAACTGTGCATGACACAGCTTATAATACAGCAACCTGGAACTTAATAAAATAAGCAAGCAACTACAAATAACTTCACAACTGGAAGAAATGAAGTCCCAGCTTTAGCAGAGTACACTTCTGAGCTCCATCCTCAGCCAGAGGCTGGAAATTTCCACATTCATCTTATGCTAATGCTGCACAGGATAAATGTATACAGCACGAAGCAGAAAGTGCATAAATACTACTGACTTCTTTATGGTGTAGCAAGTAATTAAAAGACATTTGTATCAGAACTAGAAAAAAACAGTAGAATAGGCAAGCCTTTAAGCTTATTTAGTAACCAGAAGAACCATACTAGCTATATATAGCTCTATCACTATGTGGTATTAAGGCTGCTACATCAGCAAGCTATGCATGCATGTATAGTCATATACAGAAGGAATGAGTACACACAAATCTCCACTTACCAACTCTGAGCCTTCACTGCTATAGGCAGCACTTGTAGTTTATAATGAAAATACTTCATCATCTGGTAGTGCCAGATAAAAAACTCTTTAATATTTGTGTGACTTTGAGTACCAGAATTCAAACTAAGGAATTTCTGGGTCTCAGCATAGAGAGCCATGAAACAATGCTTCACACCGTCTGGAAAATCCCATTCCCTGTCAGTATAAACACAGTCTGGCATTTTGCCTTATGTGTTTCCATTGATGCTTTCTCTGAAGTTCTGACGTGCACCATACTCTACACTTACAAAAGGACAATTAAACTGCACTTTATTTGTATTTATCTCCCTGTATTTCACGCACTGATAGAAGTTTAGGATTCTTTACAAGCCAGACACTCATCAATGCAGAGTTAGCACATAAGCTAAAACAAGCTTTTCTCTCAGTAGCGAGAAGAGCAGCAAGTAATTGATGAACGAAATAGGTACTGATGACCTTTATGAAGGGTTTCCATTTGAATAAGACTGCAGAATAACTGAAGTCAGACAGTTCTCCAAACACCTGAAGTTACAGGAAATTACTTCCAGAAAGCTTCTCAAAGATGTTTTAATCACAGAAGCAGTTTCCTTGGTCAGTTCCTGGATTACTTTGGTTTCTTTTAAATTTAAGTCATTTGCAACTGACTCCATCTCTCCTGACCCTGACACCCCATACAGCTGTATTTCAGCTCTGGCCAGGCTTTTTTATGGCCGCTATTAAGCTCAGCAAAAACATCATATATCCTTCTGTAAAGCTTCTTCTACCATACATTAGTAAGGACAACAGGCAGCCAGCAGCATTTGAGTCCAGAATTCAG
This sequence comes from Melopsittacus undulatus, assembly GCF_012275295.1. Taxonomy (NCBI): domain Eukaryota; kingdom Metazoa; phylum Chordata; class Aves; order Psittaciformes; family Psittaculidae; genus Melopsittacus; species Melopsittacus undulatus. The sequence continues at coordinate 2,143 of NW_022994275.1, read as the reverse complement.
ACTAAAGAATGAAAAGGTTCAAGCATGTTATATTAACACCTGGTTTATTTGAAAAGCTCCACTGACAAAACAACCTTTGGGGTTTGTTCCCCAAATGCCAAAGAACACTGAAGGATTTCTTATGGTGTTGCTTGATAAAATTAATGGCAGCTCAGGTAATTTACACATGGTCTATAGCTTGTTTATGTTTTAAAAAAATGCCTCAATCAGAAATCCATTGCTGACTAAACTCACCTTATTTGAGCCAGGATTGTCAGCATTTAAATAGAAAGTCTCAGGAATCCAAAGTCCTTCAGAATGGCTCCTTACGATACTGTAACTTTCAGCTTAATTTGCTTTAATTCTTGATAGCAACATATCAAACCATTTATTCCTTGGAAAAGATGCCAAAAAGAAACTCATAAATTCATTTTGTTATTAGGTTTATGTGATTTTACCTATAAATCCACAGTGGAAATAGTTTTACAAGTTACACCTCTTTTCACTCTATGCTACCACAGTGTCAGATTCATATGTATGACCCCAAGGCAGTGTTTCTGCTGCTTTTAGGAGACAGAAAAGATACTGTACTTTGAAGTATTGCAAGGCATCTGTAAAGTAGAGTCAGTGAGCCCATTTCCATAGTCTTACTGTCATGCTGACAGGATTGACAGTGACAGAGCTGAAACTTTTGGATAAGCAGAAATGCTTTATTTAAAAGGATTAAAAACTTTCACAGAATCCACGTTAAGAAAAAACCAGTATTATCAGCAGAGCAGGCAAGAAGGGAATGTTAGGCACATGTTTCACATGTTAGGCACTTGCACTGCTCTATCTTAAGGGCTTAACCAGGCAATCTGGCACTTTCACATGTGCAACAATATGACTTCTTACTTTATTTCTACCATTTTTGCTTCTCTGAATCTTCCTATAAGAAGCTTAAAGGCTTTGGACTTTGGCTTCTTCTGACCCAAATATATGAAGCTTCAGAGAATATTCCATTGAGAGACACTAAAGAAAAGATAACACTTTAAAGCATCAGAGATTCAGGTGAAGATTTAAGATCTGATTTTTCTAATGTCATGGGAAAACAGCATAGTTGGAAATATCCTAAAGTACAATATATTGTGATTTGTTATGTATGCTGCAGTCACACAGAAAACTCTCGCAAAGGTTAAAAGAATCTTTAATTCAGAGACTGCACTCTAAAAAGAGATGAGAAGTAGCAGTATGAGATGGTGCTAAAGATGCTTGCCTACAGCAGTGGCTGAGATGACCTCCTGCCATCTCTTCTATCTCCACATCTCTTATGAACTTACAATGCTAAGCTAACGTCCTTGTACACACAGCAATAGGAACTGAAAAACATGGTACACTAAAGTATGGTTTCCCTTCCTCTCTTGAACCAAACACAGTTCAAGAACATATCTTTTGGTAGCCAGTATCACCTATAGGCTATCCCAACCATATGGATGAAAACTGTACCTTGCATACCTTAATTTGGGGTCCAGCAAAGTTCCCAATCAAGATGTTATACATGGCTAATGTGCTGAGCCAGATCTAGGGACCTAACTCAGCTGCTTCTGATACACAAAGTGATCATAGATCCAGTCCTTCACAAAGGAGAAAATTCCACATGGAAAAAACAGAATTAGATGTAACACATAGAAGCTTCAGCAATTCACAGCTACTGCAGTACCTACACCCACTATGAAAAACTGGCACAAAATAGCACAGCACAGGACTCGTGCCCTGCTTGCACTTAGGCTTTGACTTGTGCTTGTACCTAAACAATGTTCTGTGAACACACAAAACCCCTTTCATTTAGAATCTACCCCCTAGGAAATGAGAACTTGATTGCTTTGCTGCTGCTGCATTAGCACAGCATTTCTGCATGAAACTTCACTTCCAGGATGAAATATTAGGTCACGTTCAGTGAATTAAGCTGATTTCCTTTCCTTAGAAGGAAAATACAACAGTAATGTGGAAAAAAACAGGGGGGGGGAAGGTTTTCAGGAATAGTCCACACAGATCACCAAGGGGAAACCATGCTTTTGCAGTCTGATAGCCTTCTGTGATGGATGACAGGCTGGGTAGATGAGGGAGAGAGCATGGATGTTGACCTTGACTTCAGCAAGGCTTGGGACACTGTCTCCCATAACAT
>NW_022994274.1:0-73791 GCF_012275295.1 Melopsittacus undulatus | reverse complement strand
CACACCTTTAACAGTTCTGGGGCCAATTTCGGCAATAACTAAACCCGTTTTTGCGCTTCTCTATCCTTTTGAAGCATTTTTGGCACGTTCAAACCTCTTTAAACCATTTTAATCCACTTCAAGCCATCTTTGATCATTTCTAAGGCAGTTTTGCACTTCTTTAACCATTCTAAAGACGTTTTGTCCATTTCTAACCCTGTTTGCTCATCTCTAACCTTATAAAGCCAATTTGGCTATTTCTAAACCATTTTTGCCCACTTGCAACCCATTTGAAGCCATATTTTTCCTTTTCCAACCAGGTTTGCACACCTCTAACATTTGGGCTAATTTGGCTATAATTAACCCATTTTTACAGGCCAATAACACTTTTGTTTCCAATTCTGGCAATGTCTAACCCATTTTGGCACTTCTCTATCCATGTTAAGCCATCTTTGGCAATAACTAACCCAGTTTTCTGCTACTCTAACCATTTCTAAGCCGGCTTTGGTTGTTTCAAAATCACCTTTGCACTCCCCTGACCTTTTTAAGACTCTTTTGTCTATTTCTAACCCATGTTTGCTCATCTCCAACCCTTCAAAGCCAATTTTGGCTATTTCTAAACCATTTTTGCCCACTTGCAACCCATTGAAGCCATATTTTTCCTTTTCCAACCCAGGTTTGCACACCTCTAACAGTTCTGGGGCCAATTTCGGCCATAACTAACCCGTTTTGCACTTCTCTATCCCTTTCGAAGCCATTTTTGGCACGTTCTAACCCTCTTTAAACCATTTTTAATCCACTTCAAGCCATCTTTGATCATTTCTAAGGCAGTTTTGCACTTCTTTAACCATTCTAAAGCCGTTTTTGTCCATTTCTAACCCATGTTTGCTCATCTCTAACCCTTCTAAAGCCAATTTTGGCTATTTCTAAACCATTTTTGCCCACTTGCAACCCGTTTGAAGCCATATTTTCCTTTTCCAACACAGGTTTGCACACCTCTAACACTTTTGGGCTAATTTTGGCTATAATTAACCCATTTTTACAGGCCAATAACACTTTTGTTTCCAATTCTGGCAATGTCTAACCCATTTTGGCACTTCTCTATCCATTGTTAAGCCATCTTTGGCAATAACTAACCCAGTTTTCTGCTACTCTAACCATTTCTAAGCGGCTTTGGTGTTTCAAAATCACCTTTGCACTCCCCTGACCTTTTTTAAGACTCTTTTGTCTATTTCTAACCTGTTTTTGCTCATCTCCAACCCTTTCAAAGCCAATTTTGGCTATTTCTAAACCATTTTTGCCCACTTGCAACCCATTTGAAGCCATATTTTTCATTTTCCAACCCAGGTTTGCACACCTCTAACAGTTCTGGGGCCAATTTCGGCCATAACTAACCCGTTTTTGCACTTCTCTATCCCTTTCGAAGCCATTTTTGGCACGTTCTAACCCTCTTTAAACCATTTTTAATCCACTTCAAGCCATCTTTGATCATTTCTAAGGCAGTTTTGCACTTCTTTAACCATTCTAAAGCCGTTTTTGTCCATTTCTAACCCATGTTTGCTCATCTCTAACCCTTCTAAAGCCAATTTGGCTATTTCTAAACCATTTTTGCCCACTTGCAACCCGTTTGAAGCCATATTTTCCTTTTCCAACACAGGTTTGCACACCTCTAACACTTTGGGCTAATTTGGCTATAATTAACCCATTTTTACAGGCCAATAACACTTTTGTTTCCAATTTTGGCAATGTCTAACCCATTTGGCACTTCTCTATCCATTGTTAAGCCATCTTTGGCAATAACTAACCCAGTTTCTGCTACTCTAACCATTTCTAAGCCGGCTTTGGTTGTTTCAAAATCACCTTTGCACTCCCCTGACCTTTTTTAGACTCTTTTGTCTATTTCTAACCATGTTTTGCTCATCTCCAACCCTTTCAAAGCCAATTTTGGCTATTTCTAAACCATTTTTGCCCACTTGCAACCCATTTGAAGCCATATTTTTCCTTTTCCAACCCAGGTTTGCACACCTCTAACAGTTCTGGGCCAATTTCGGCCATAACTAACCCGTTTTTGCGCTTCTCTATCCCTTTCGAAGCCATTTTTGGCACGTTCTAAACCTCTTTAAACCATTTTTAATCCACTTCAAGCCATCTTTGTTCATTTCTAAGGCAGTTTTGCACTTCTTTAACCATTCTAAAGCCGTTTTTGTCCATTTCTAACCCATGTTTGCTCATCTCTAACCCTTCTAAAGCCAATTTTGGCTATTTCTAAACCATTTTTGCCCACTTGCAACCCGTTTGAAGCCATATTTTCCTTTTCCAACCAGGTTTGCACACCTCTAACACTTTTGGGCTAATTTTGGCTATAATTAACCCATTTTTACAGGCCAATAACACTTTTGTTTCCAATTTTGGCAATGTCTAACCCATTTTGGCACTTCTCTATCCATTGTTAAGCCATCTTTGGCAATAACTAACCCAGTTTTCTGCTACTCTAACCATTTCTAAGCCGGCTTTGGTTGTTTCAAAATCACCTTTGCACTCCCCTGACCTTTTTTAGACTCTTTTGTCTATTTCTAACCCATGTTTTCTCATCTCTAACCCTTTAAAGCCAATTTTGGCTATTTCTAAACCATTTTTGCCCACTTGCAACCCATTTGAAGCCATATTTTTCCTTTTCCAACCCAGGTTTGCACACCTCTAACAGTTCTGGGGCCAATTTCGGCCATAACTAACCCGTTTTTGCGCTTCTCTATCCCTTTCGAAGCCATTTTTGGCACGTTCTAACCCTCTTTAAACCATTTTTAATCCACTTCAAGCCATCTTTGATCATTTCTAAGGCAGTTTTGCACTTCTTTAACCATTCTAAAGCCGTTTTTGTCCATTTCTAACCCATGTTTGCTCATCTCTAACCCTTCTAAAGCCAATTTTGGCTATTTCTAAACCATTTTTGCCCACTTGCAACCCGTTTGAAGCCATATTTTTCCTTTTCCAACACAGGTTTGCACACCTCTAACACTTTTGGGCTAATTTTGGCTATAATTAACCCATTTTTACAGGCCAATAACACTTTTGTTTCCAATTCTGGCAATGTCTAACCCATTTTGGCACTTCTCTATCCATTGTTAAGCCATCTTTGGCAATAACTAACCCAGTTTTCTGCTACTCTAACCATTTCTAAGCCGCTTTGGTTGTTTCAAAATCACCTTTGCACTCCCCTGACCTTTTTTAAGACTCTTTTGTCTATTTCTAACCTGTTTTTGCTCATCTCCAACCCTTTCAAAGCCAATTTTGGCTATTTCTAAACCATTTTTGCCCACTTGCAACCCATTTGAAGCCATATTTTTCCTTTTCCAACCCAGGTTTGCACACCTCTAACAGTTCTGGGGCCAATTTCGGCCATAACTAACCCATTTTTGCACTTCTCTATCCCTTTCGAAGCCATTTTTGGCACGTTCTAACCCTCTTTAAACCATTTTTAATCCACTTCAAGCCATCTTTGATCATTTCTAAGGCAGTTTTGCACTTCTTTAACCATTCTAAAGCCGTTTTTGTCCATTTCTAACCCATGTTTGCTCATCTCTAACCCTTCTAAAGCCAATTTTGGCTATTTCTAAACCATTTTTGCCCACTTGCAACCCGTTTGAAGCCATATTTTCCTTTTCCAACACAGGTTTGCACACCTCTAACACTTTTGGGCTAATTTTGGCTATAATTAACCCATTTTTACAGGCCAATAACACTTTTGTTTCCAATTCTGGCAATGTCTAACCCATTTTGGCACTTCTCTATCCATTGTTAAGCCATCTTTGGCAATAACTAACCCAGTTTTCTGCTACTCTAACCATTTCTAAGCCGGCTTTGGTTGTTTCAAAATCACCTTTGCACTCCCCTGACCTTTTTTAAGACTCTTTTGTCTATTTCTAACCCATTTTGCTCATCTCCAACCCTTTCAAAGCCAATTTTGGCTATTTCTAAACCATTTTTGCCCACTTGCAACCCATTTGAAGCCATATTTTTCATTTTCCAACCCAGGTTTGCACACCTCTAACAGTTCTGGGGCCAATTTCGGCCATAACTAACCCGTTTTTGCGCTTCTCTATCCCTTTCGAAGCCATTTTTGGCACGTTCTAACCCTCTTTAAACCATTTTTAATCCACTTCAAGCCATCTTTGATCATTTCTAAGGCAGTTTTGCACTTCTTTAACCATTCTAAAGCCGTTTTTGTCCATTTCTAACCCATGTTTGCTCATCTCTAACCCTTCTAAAGCCAATTTTGGCTATTTCTAAACCATTTTTGCCCACTTGCAACCCGTTTGAAGCCATATTTTTCCTTTTCCAACCAGGTTTGCACACCTCTAACACTTTTGGGCTAATTTTGGCTATAATTAACCCATTTTTACAGGCCAATAACACTTTTGTTTCCGATTTCTGGCAATGTCTAACCCATTTTGGCACTTCTCTATCCATTGTTAAGCCATCTTTGGCAATAACTAACCCAGTTTTCTGCTACTCTAACCATTTCTAAGCCGGCTTTGGTTGTTTCAAAATCACCTTTGCACTCCCCTGACCTTTTTTAAGACTCTTTTGTCTATTTCTAACCTGTTTGCTCATCTCCAACCCTTCAAAGCCAATTTTGGCTATTTCTAAACCATTTTTGCCCACTTGCAACCCATTTGAAGCCATATTTTTCTTTTCCAACCCAGGTTTGCACACCTCTAACAGTTCTGGGGCCAATTTCGGCCATAACTAACCCATTTTTGCACTTCTCTATCCCTTTCGAAGCCATTTTTGGCACGTTCTAACCCTCTTTAAACCATTTTTAATCCACTTCAAGCCATCTTTGATCATTTCTAAGGCAGTTTTGCACTTCTTTAACCATTCTAAAGCCTTTTTGTCCATTTCTAACCCATGTTTGCTCATCTCTAACCCTTCTAAAGCCAATTTTGGCTATTTCTAAACCATTTTTGCCCACTTGCAACCCGTTTGAAGCCATATTTTTCCTTTTCCAACACAGGTTTGCACACCTCTAACACTTTTGGGCTAATTTTGGCTATAATTAACCCATTTTTACAGGCCAATAACACTTTTGTTTCCAATTCTGGCAATGTCTAACCCATTTTGGCACTTCTCTATCCATTGTTAAGCCATCTTTGGCAATAACTAACCCAGTTTTCTGCTACTCTAACCATTTCTAAGCCGGCTTTGGTTGTTTCAAAATCACCTTTGCACTCCCCTGACCTTTTTTAAGACTCTTTTGTCTATTTCTAACCTGTTTTTGCTCATCTCCAACCCTTTCAAAGCCAATTTTGGCTATTTCTAAACCATTTTTGCCCACTTGCAACCCTTTGAAGCCATATTTTTCCTTTTCCAACCCAGGTTTGCACACCTCTAACAGTTCTGGGGCCAATTTCGGCCATAACTAACCCATTTTTGCACTTCTCTATCCCTTTCGAAGCCATTTTTGGCACGTTCTAACCCTCTTTAAACCATTTTTAATCCACTTCAAGCCATCTTTGATCATTTCTAAGGCAGTTTTGCACTTCTTTAACCATTCTAAAGCCGTTTTTGTCCATTTCTAACCCATGTTTGCTCATCTCTAACCCTTCTAAAGCCAATTTGGCTATTTCTAAACCATTTTTGCCCACTTGCAACCCGTTTGAAGCCATATTTTTCCTTTTCCAACACAGGTTTGCACACCTCTAACACTTTTGGGCTAATTTTGGCTATAATTAACCCATTTTTACAGGCCAATAACACTTTTGTTTCAATTTTGGCAATGTCTAACCCATTTTGGCACTTCTCTATCCATTGTTAAGCCATCTTTGGCAATAACTAACCCAGTTTTCTGCTACTCTAACCATTTCTAAGCCGGCTTTGGTTGTTTCAAAATCACCTTTGCACTCCCCTGACCTTTTTAAGACTCTTTTGTCTATTTCTAACCCATGTTTGCTCATCTCCAACCCTTTCAAAGCCAATTTTGGCTATTTCTAAACCATTTTTGCCCACTTGCAACCCATTTGAAGCCATATTTTTCCTTTTCCAACCCAGGTTTGCACACCTCTAACAGTTCTGGGGCCAATTTCGGCCATAACTAACCCGTTTTTGTGCTTCTCTATCCCTTTCGAAGCCATTTTTGGCACGTTCTAACCCTCTTTAAACCATTTTTAATCCACTTCAAGCCATCTTTGATCATTTCTAAGGCAGTTTTGCACTTCTTTAACCATTCTAAAGCCGTTTTTGTCCATTTCTAACCCATGTTTGCTCATCTCTAACCCTTCTAAAGCCAATTTTGGCTATTTCTAAACCATTTTTGCCCACTTGCAACCCGTTTGAAGCCATATTTTTCCTTTTCCAACACAGGTTTGCACACCTCTAACACTTTTGGGCTAATTTTGGCTATAATTAACCCATTTTTACAGGCCAATAACACTTTTGTTTCCGATTCTGGCAATGTCTAACCCATTTTGGCACTTCTCTATCCATTGTTAAGCCATCTTTGGCAATAACTAACCCAGTTTTCTGCTACTCTAACCATTTCTAAGCCGGCTTTGGTTGTTTCAAAATCACCTTTGCACTCCCCTGACCTTTTTTAAGACTCTTTTGTCTATTTCTAACCTGTTTGCTCATCTCCAACCCTTCAAAGCCAATTTTGGCTATTTCTAAACCATTTTTGCCCACTTGCAACCCATTTGAAGCCATATTTTTCATTTTCCAACCAGGTTTGCACACCTCTAACAGTTCTGGGGCCAATTTCGGCCATAACTAACCCGTTTTTGCACTTCTCTATCCCTTTCGAAGCCATTTTTGGCACGTTCTAACCCTCTTTAAACCATTTTTAATCCACTTCAAGCCATCTTTGATCATTTCTAAGGCAGTTTTGCACTTCTTTAACCATTCTAAAGCCGTTTTTGTCCATTTCTAACCCATGTTTGCTCATCTCTAACCCTTCTAAAGCCAATTTTGGCTATTTCTAAACCATTTTTGCCCACTTGCAACCCGTTTGAAGCCATATTTTTCCTTTTCCAACACAGGTTTGCACACCTCTAACACTTTTGGGCTAATTTTGGCTATAATTAACCCATTTTTACAGGCCAATAACACTTTTGTTTCCAATTCTGGCAATGTCTAACCCATTTTGGCACTTCTCTATCCATTGTTAAGCCATCTTTGGCAATAACTAACCCAGTTTTCTGCTACTCTAACCATTTCTAAGCCGGCTTTGGTTGTTTCAAAATCACCTTTGCACTCCCCTGACCTTTTTTAAGACTCTTTTGTCTATTTCTAACCTGTTTTTGCTCATCTCCAACCCTTTCAAAGCCAATTTTGGCTATTTCTAAACCATTTTTGCCCACTTGCAACCCATTTGAAGCCATATTTTTCCATTTTCCAACCAGGTTTGCACACCTCTAACAGTTCTGGGGCCAATTTCGGCCATAACTAACCCATTTTGCACTTCTCTATCCCTTTCGAAGCCATTTTTGGCACGTTCTAACCCTCTTTAAACCATTTTTAATCCACTTCAAGCCATCTTTGATCATTTCTAAGGCAGTTTTGCACTTCTTTAACCATTCTAAAGCCGTTTTGTCCATTTCTAACCCATGTTTGCTCATCTCTAACCCTTCTAAAGCCAATTTTGGCTATTTCTAAACCATTTTTGCCCACTTGCAACCCGTTTGAAGCCATATTTTCCTTTTCCAACACAGGTTTGCACACCTCTAACACTTTTGGGCTAATTTTGGCTATAATTAACCCATTTTTACAGGCCAATAACACTTTTGTTTCCAATTTGGCAATGTCTAACCCATTTTGGCACTTCTCTATCCATTGTTAAGCCATCTTTGGCAATAACTAACCCAGTTTTCTGCTACTCTAACCATTTCTAAGCCGGCTTTGGTTGTTTCAAAATCACCTTTGCACTCCCCTGACCTTTTTAAGACTCTTTTGTCTATTTCTAACCCATGTTTGCTCATCTCTAACCCTTTCAAAGCCATTTTGGCTATTTCTAAACCATTTTTGCCCACTTGCAACCCATTTGAAGCCATATTTTTCCTTTTCCAACCCAGGTTTGCACACCTCTAACAGTTCTGGGGCCAATTTCGGCCATAACTAACCCTTTTTGCGCTTCTCTATCCCTTTCGAAGCCATTTTTGGCACGTTCTAACCCTCTTTAAACCATTTTTAATCCACTTCAAGCCATCTTTGATCATTTCTAAGGCAGTTTTGCACTTCTTTAACCATTCTAAAGCCGTTTTTGTCCATTTCTAACCCATGTTTGCTCATCTCTAACCCTTCTAAAGCCAATTTTGGCTATTTCTAAACCATTTTTGCCCACTTGCAACCCGTTTGAAGCCATATTTTTCCTTTTCCAACACAGGTTTGCACACCTCTAACACTTTTGGGCTAATTTTGGCTATAATTAACCCATTTTTACAGGCCAATAACACTTTTGTTTCCAATTCTGGCAATGTCTAACCCATTTTGGCACTTCTCTATCCATTGTTAAGCCATCTTTGGCAATAACTAACCCAGTTTTCTGCTACTCTAACCATTTCTAAGCCGGCTTTGGTTGTTTCAAAATCACCTTTGCACTCCCCTGACCTTTTTTAAGACTCTTTTGTCTATTTCTAACCCATGTTTGCTCATCTCCAACCCTTCAAAGCCAATTTTGGCTATTTCTAAACCATTTTTGCCCACTTGCAACCCATTTGAAGCCATATTTTTCCTTTCCAACCCAGGTTTGCACACCTCTAACAGTTCTGGGGCCAATTTCGGCCATAACTAACCCGTTTTTGCACTTCTCTATCCCTTTCGAAGCCATTTTTGGCACGTTCTAACCCTCTTTAAACCATTTTTAATCCACTTCAAGCCATCTTTGATCATTTCTAAGGCAGTTTTGCACTTCTTTAACCATTCTAAAGCCGTTTTTGTCCATTTCTAACCCATGTTTGCTCATCTCTAACCCTTCTAAAGCCAATTTTGGCTATTTCTAAACCATTTTTGCCCACTTGCAACCCGTTTGAAGCCATATTTTTCCTTTTCCAACACAGGTTTGCACACCTCTAACACTTTTGGGCTAATTTTGGCTATAATTAACCATTTTTACAGGCCAATAACACTTTTGTTTCCAATTTGGCAATGTCTAACCCATTTTGGCACTTCTCTATCCATTGTTAAGCCATCTTTGGCAATAACTAACCCAGTTTTCTGCTACTCTAACCATTTCTAAGCCGGCTTTGGTTGTTTCAAAATCACCTTTGCACTCCCTGACCTTTTTTAAGACTCTTTTGTCTATTTCTAACCTGTTTTTGCTCATCTCCAACCCTTTCAAAGCCAATTTTGGCTATTTCTAAACCATTTTTGCCCACTTGCAACCCATTTGAAGCCATATTTTTCCTTTTCCAACCCAGGTTTGCACACCTCTAACAGTTCTGGGGCCAATTTCGGCCATAACTAACCCTTTTTGCACTTCTCTATCCCTTTCGAAGCCATTTTTGGCACGTTCTAACCCTCTTTAAACCATTTTTAATCCACTTCAAGCCATCTTTGATCATTTCTAAGGCAGTTTTGCACTTCTTTAACCATTCTAAAGCCGTTTTGTCCATTTCTAACCCATGTTTGCTCATCTCTAACCCTTCTAAAGCCAATTTTGGCTATTTCTAAACCATTTTTGCCCACTTGCAACCCGTTTGAAGCCATATTTTCCTTTTCCAACACAGGTTTGCACACCTCTAACACTTTTGGGCTAATTTTGGCTATAATTAACCCATTTTTACAGGCCAATAACACTTTTGTTTCCAATTCTGGCAATGTCTAACCCATTTTGGCACTTCTCTATCCATTGTTAAGCCATCTTTGGCAATAACTAACCCAGTTTTCTGCTACTCTAACCATTTCTAAGCCGGCTTTGGTTGTTTCAAAATCACCTTTGCACTCCCCTGACCTTTTTTAAGACTCTTTTGTCTATTTCTAACCTGTTTTTGCTCATCTCCAACCCTTTCAAAGCCAATTTTGGCTATTTCTAAACCATTTTTGCCCACTTGCAACCCATTTGAAGCCATATTATTCCTTTTCCAACCCAGGTTTGCACACCTCTAACAGTTCTGGGGCCAATTTCGGCCATAACTAACCCTTTTTGCACTTCTCTATCCCTTTCGAAGCCATTTTTGGCACGTTCTAACCCTCTTTAAACCATTTTTAATCCACTTCAAGCCATCTTTGATCATTTCTAAGGCAGTTTTGCACTTCTTTAACCATTCTAAAGCCGTTTTTGTCCATTTCTAACCCATGTTTGCTCATCTCTAACCCTTCTAAAGCCAATTTTGGCTATTTCTAAACCATTTTTGCCCACTTGCAACCCGTTTGAAGCCATATTTTCCTTTTCCAACACAGGTTTGCACACCTCTAACACTTTTGGGCTAATTTTGGCTATAATTAACCCATTTTTACAGGCCAATAACACTTTTGTTTCCAATTTTGGCAATGTCTAACCCATTTTGGCACTTCTCTATCCATTGTTAAGCCATCTTTGGCAATAACTAACCCAGTTTTCTGCTACTCTAACCATTTCTAAGCCGGCTTTGGTTGTTTCAAAATCACCTTTGCACTCCCTGACCTTTTTTAAGACTCTTTTGTCTATTTCTAACCCATTTTGCTCATCTCCAACCCTTCAAAGCCAATTTTGGCTATTTCTAAACCATTTTTGCCCACTTGCAACCCATTTGAAGCCATATTTTTCCTTTTCCAACCCAGGTTTGCACACCTCTAACAGTTCTGGGGCCAATTTCGGCCATAACTAACCCGTTTTTGCGCTTCTCTATCCCTTTCGAAGCCATTTTTGGCACGTTCTAACCCTCTTTAAACCATTTTTAATCCACTTCAAGCCATCTTTGATCATTTCTAAGGCAGTTTTGCACTTCTTTAACCATTCTAAAGCCATTTTTGTCCATTTCTAACCCATGTTTGCTCATCTCTAACCCTTCTAAAGCCAATTTTGGCTATTTCTAAACCATTTTTGCCCACTTGCAACCCGTTTGAAGCCATATTTTTCCTTTTCCAACACAGGTTTGCACACCTCTAACACTTTTGGGCTAATTTTGGCTATAATTAACCCATTTTTACAGGCCAATAACACTTTTGTTTCCAATTCTGGCAATGTCTAACCCATTTTGGCACTTCTCTATCCATTGTTAAGCCATCTTTGGCAATAACTAACCTGTTTTCTGCTACTCTAACCATTTCTAAGCCGGCTTTGGTTGTTTCAAAATCACCTTTGCACTCCCTGACCTTTTTTAAGACTCTTTTGTCTATTTCTAACCTGTTTTTGCTCATCTCCAACCCTTTCAAAGCCAATTTTGGCTATTTCTAAACCATTTTTGCCCACTTGCAACCCATTTGAAGCCATATTTTTCCTTTTCCAACCCAGGTTTGCACACCTCTAACAGTTCTGGGGCCAATTTCGGCCATAACTAACCCTTTTTGCACTTCTCTATCCCTTTCGAAGCCATTTTTGGCACGTTCTAACCCTCTGTAAACCATTTTTAATCCACTTCAAGCCATCTTTGATCATTTCTAAGGCAGTTTTGCACTTCTTTAACCATTCTAAAGCCATTTTTGTCCATTTCTAACCCATGTTTGCTCATCTCTAACCCTTCTAAAGCCAATTTTGGCTATTTCTAAACCATTTTTGCCCACTTGCAACCCGTTTGAAGCCATATTTTCCTTTTCCAACACAGGTTTGCACACCTCTAACACTTTTGGGCTAATTTTGGCTATAATTATCCCATTTTTACAGGCCAATAACACTTTTGTTTCCAATTCTGGCAATGTCTAACCCATTTTGGCACTTCTCTATCCATTGTTAAGCCATCTTTGGCAATAACTAACCCAGTTTTCTGCTACTCTAACCATTTCTAAGCCGGCTTTGGTTGTTTCAAAATCACCTTTGCACTCCCCTGACCTTTTTTAAGACTCTTTTGTCTATTTCTAACCTGTTTTTGCTCATCTCCAACCCTTTCAAAGCAATTTTGGCTATTTCTAAACCATTTTTGCCCACTTGCAACCCATTTGAAGCCATATTTTTCCTTTTCCAACCCAGGTTTGCACACCTCTAACAGTTCTGGGGCCAATTTCGGCCATAACTAACCCCTTTTTGCACTTCTCTATGCCTTTCGAAGCCATTTTTGGCACGTTCTAACCCTCTTTAAACCATTTTTAATCCACTTCAAGCCATCTTTGATCATTTCTAAGGCAGTTTTGCACTTCTTTAACCATTCTAAAGCCGTTTTTGTCCATTTCTAACCCATGTTTGCTCATCTCTAACCCTTCTAAAGCCAATTTTGGCTATTTCTAAACCATTTTTGCCCACTTGCAACCCGTTTGAAGCCATATTTTCCTTTTCCAACACAGGTTTGCACACCTCTAACACTTTTGGGCTAATTTTGGCTATAATTAACCCATTTTTACAGGCCAATAACACTTTTATTTCCAATTTTGGCAACGTCTAACCCATTTTGGCACTTCTCTATCCATTGTTAAGCCATCTTTGGCAATAACTAACCCAGTTTTCTGCTACTCTAACCATTTCTAAGCCGGCTTTGGTTGTTTCAAAATCACCTTTGCACTCCCCTGACCTTTTTTAAGACTCTTTTGTCTATTTCTAACCCATGTTTGCTCATCTCTAACCCTTTCAAAGCCAATTTTGGCTATTTCTAAACCATTTTTGCCCACTTGCAACCCATTTGAAGCCATATTTTTCCTTTTCCAACCCAGGTTTGCACACCTCTAACAGTTCTGGGGCCAATTTCGGCCATAACTAACCCGTTTTTGCACTTCTCTATCCCTTTCGAAGCCATTTTTGGCACGTTCTAACCCTCTTTAAACCATTTTTAATCCACTTCAAGCCATCTTTGATCATTTCTAAGGCAGTTTTGCACTTCTTTAACCATTCTAAAGCCGTTTTTGTCCATTTCTAACCCATGTTTGCTCATCTCTAACCCTTCTAAAGCCAATTTTGGCTATTTCTAAACCATTTTTGCCCACTTGCAACCCGTTTGAAGCCATATTTTTCCTTTTCCAACACAGGTTTGCACACCTCTAACACTTTTGGGCTAATTTGGCTATAATTAACCCATTTTTACAGGCCAATAACACTTTTGTTTCCAATTTTGGCAATGTCTAACCCATTTTGGCACTTCTCTATCCATTGTTAAGCCATCTTTGGCAATAACTAACCCAGTTTTCTGCTACTCTAACCATTTCTAAGCCGGCTTTGGTTGTTTCAAAATCACCTTTGCACTCCCCTGACCTTTTTTAAGACTCTTTTGTCTATTTCTAACCCATGTTTGCTCATCTCTAACCCTTCCAAGCCAATTTTGGCTATTTCTAAACCATTTTTGCCCACTTGCAACCCATTTGAAGCCATATTTTTCCTTTTCCAACCCAGGTTTGCACACCTCTAACAGTTCTGGGGCCAATTTCGGCCATAACTAACCCGTTTTTGCGCTTCTCTATCCTTTCGAAGCCATTTTTGGCACGTTCTAACCCTCTTTAAACCATTTTTAATCCACTTCAAGCCATCTTTGATCATTTCTAAGGCAGTTTTGCACTTCTTTAACCATTCTAAAGCCATTTTTGTCCATTTCTAACCCATGTTTGCTCATCTCTAACCCTTCTAAAGCCAATTTTGGCTATTTCTAAACCATTTTTGCCCACTTGCAACCCGTTTGAAGCCATATTTTTCCTTTTCCAACACAGGTTTGCACACCTCTAACACTTTTGGGCTAATTTTGGCTATAATTAACTCATTTTTACAGGCCAATAACACTTTTGTTTCCAATTCTGGCAATGTCTAACCCATTTTGGCACTTCTCTATCCATTGTTAAGCCATCTTTGGCAATAACTAACCCAGTTTTCTGCTACTCTAACCATTTCTAAGCCGGCTTTGGTTGTTTCAAAATCACCTTTGCACTCCCCTGACCTTTTTTAAGACTCTTTTGTCTATTTCTAACCTGGTTTTGCTCATCTCCAACCCTTTCAAAGCCAATTTTGGCTATTTCTAAACCATTTTTGCCCACTTGCAACCCATTTGAAGCCATATTTTTCTTTTCCAACCCAGGTTTGCACACCTCTAACAGTTCTGGGGCCAATTTCGGCCATAACTAACCCCTTTTTGCACTTCTCTATCCCTTTCGAAGCCATTTTTGGCACGTTCTAACCCTCTTTAAACCATTTTTAATCCACTTCAAGCCATCTTTGATCATTTCTAAGGCAGTTTTGCACTTCTTTAACCATTCTAAAGCCGTTTTTGTCCATTTCTAACCCATGTTTGCTCATCTCTAACCCTTCTAAAGCCAATTTTGGCTATTTCTAAACCATTTTTGCCCACTTGCAACCCGTTTGAAGCCATATTTTCCTTTTCCAACACAGGTTTGCACACCTCTAACACTTTTGGGCTAATTTTGGCTATAATTAACCCATTTTTACAGGCCAATAACACTTTTGTTTCCAATTCTGGCAATGTCTAACCCATTTTGGCACTTCTCTATCCATTGTTAAGCCATCTTTGGCAATAACTAACCCAGTTTTCTGCTACTCTAACCATTTCTAAGCCGGCTTTGGTTGTTTCAAAATCACCTTTGCACTCCCCTGACCTTTTTTAAGACTCTTTTGTCTATTTCTAACCCATGTTTGCTCATCTCTAACCCTTCCAAAGCCAATTTTGGCTATTTCTAAACCATTTTTGCCCACTTGCAACCCGTTTGAAGCCATATTTTTCCTTTTCCAACCCAGGTTTGCACACCTCTAACAGTTCTGGGGCCAATTTCGGCCATAACTAACCCGTTTTGCGCTTCTCTATCCCTTTCGAAGCCATTTTTGGCACGTTCTAACCCTCTTTAAACCATTTTTAATCCACTTCAAGCCATCTTTGATCATTTCTAAGGCAGTTTTGCACTTCTTTAACCATTCTAAAGCCGTTTTTGTCCATTTCTAACCCATGTTTGCTCATCTCTAACCCTTCTAAAGCCAATTTTGGCTATTTCTAAACCATTTTTGCCCACTTGCAACCCGTTTGAAGCCATATTTTCCTTTTCCAACACAGGTTTGCACACCTCTAACACTTTTGGGCTAATTTTGGCTATAATTAACCCATTTTTACAGGCCAATAACACTTTTATTTCCAATTTTGGCAACGTCTAACCCATTTTGGCACTTCTCTATCCATTGTTAAGCCATCTTTGGCAATAACTAACCCAGTTTTCTGCTACTCTAACCATTTCTAAGCCGGCTTTGGTTGTTTCAAAATCACCTTTGCACTCCCTGACCTTTTTTAAGACTCTTTTGTCTATTTCTAACCATGTTTGCTCATCTCTAACCCTTTAAAGCCAATTTTGGCTATTTCTAAACCATTTTTGCCCACTTGCAACCCATTTGAAGCCATATTTTTCCTTTTCCAACCCAGGTTTGCACACCTCTAACAGTTCTGGGGCCAATTTCGGCCATAACTAACCCGTTTTTGCGCTTCTCTATCCCTTTCGAAGCCATTTTTGGCACGTTCTAACCTCTTTAAACCATTTTTAATCCACTTCAAGCCATCTTTGATCATTTCTAAGGCAGTTTTGCACTTCTTTAACCATTCTAAAGCCGTTTTTGTCCATTTCTAACCCATGTTTGCTCATCTCTAACCCTTCTAAAGCCAATTTTGGCTATTTCTAAACCATTTTTGCCCACTTGCAACCCGTTTGAAGCCATATTTTTCCTTTTCCAACACAGGTTTGCACACCTCTAACACTTTTGGGCTAATTTTGGCTATAATTAACCCATTTTTACAGGCCAATAACACTTTTGTTTCCAATTCTGGCAATGTCTAACCCATTTTGGCACTTCTCTATCCATTGTTAAGCCATCTTTGGCAATAACTAACCCAGTTTTCTGCTACTCTAACCATTTCTAAGCCGGCTTTGGTTGTTTCAAAATCACCTTTGCACTCCCCTGACCTTTTTTAAGACTCTTTTGTCTATTTCTAACCTGTTTTGCTCATCTCCAACCCTTTCAAAGCCAATTTTGGCTATTTCTAAACCATTTTTGCCCACTTGCAACCCATTTGAAGCCATATTTTTCCTTTTCCAACCCAGGTTTGCACACCTCTAACAGTTCTGGGGCCAATTTCGGCCATAACTAACCCTTTTTGCACTTCTCTATCCCTTTCGAAGCCATTTTTGGCACGTTCTAACCCTCTTTAAACCATTTTTAATCCACTTCAAGCCATCTTTGATCATTTCTAAGGCAGTTTTGCACTTCTTTAACCATTCTAAAGCCGTTTTTGTCCATTTCTAACCCATGTTTGCTCATCTCTAACCCTTCTAAAGCCAATTTTGGCTATTTCTAAACCATTTTTGCCCACTTGCAACCCGTTTGAAGCCATATTTTCCTTTTCCAACACAGGTTTGCACACCTCTAACACTTTTGGGCTAATTTTGGCTATAATTAACCCATTTTTACAGGCCAATAACACTTTTGTTTCCAATTCTGGCAATGTCTAACCCATTTTGGCACTTCTCTATCCATTGTTAAGCCATCTTTGGCAATAACTAACCCAGTTTTCTGCTACTCTAACCATTTCTAAGCCGGCTTTGGTTGTTTCAAAATCACCTTTGCACTCCCCTGACCTTTTTTAAGACTCTTTTGTCTATTTCTAACCTGTTTTGCTCATCTCCAACCCTTTCAAAGCCAATTTTGGCTATTTCTAAACCATTTTTGCCCACTTGCAACCCATTTGAAGCCATATTTTTCATTTTCCAACCCAGGTTTGCACACCTCTAACAGTTCTGGGGCCAATTTCGGCCATAACTAACCCGTTTTTGCACTTCTCTATCCCTTTCGAAGCCATTTTTGGCACGTTCTAACCCTCTTTAAACCATTTTTAATCCACTTCAAGCCATCTTTGATCATTTCTAAGGCAGTTTTGCACTTCTTTAACCATTCTAAAGCCGTTTTTGTCCATTTCTAACCCATGTTTGCTCATCTCTAACCCTTCTAAAGCCAATTTTGGCTATTTCTAAACCATTTTTGCCCACTTGCAACCCGTTTGAAGCCATATTTTCCTTTTCCAACACAGGTTTGCACACCTCTAACACTTTTGGGCTAATTTTGGCTATAATTAACCCATTTTTACAGGCCAATAACACTTTTGTTTCCATTCTGGCAATGTCTAACCCATTTTGGCACTTCTCTATCCATTGTTAAGCCATCTTTGGCAATAACTAACCCAGTTTTCTGCTACTCTAACCATTTCTAAGCCGGCTTTGGTTGTTTCAAAATCACCTTTGCACTCCCCTGACCTTTTTTAAGACTCTTTTGTCTATTTCTAACCCATGTTTGCTCATCTCCAACCCTTTCAAAGCCAATTTTGGCTATTTCTAAACCATTTTTGCCCACTTGCAACCCATTTGAAGCCATATTTTCCTTTTCCAACCCAGGTTTGCACACCTCTAACAGTTCTGGGGCCAATTTCGGCCATAACTAACCCGTTTTTGCGCTTCTCTATCCCTTTCGAAGCCATTTTTGGCACGTTCTAACCCTCTTTAAACCATTTTTAATCCACTTCAAGCCATCTTTGATCATTTCTAAGGCAGTTTTGCACTTCTTTAACCATTCTAAAGCCGTTTTTGTCCATTTCTAACCCATGTTTGCTCATCTCTAACCCTTCTAAAGCCAATTTTGGCTATTTCTAAACCATTTTTGCCCACTTGCAACCCGTTTGAAGCCATATTTTTCCTTTTCCAACACAGGTTTGCACACCTCTAACACTTTTGGGCTAATTTTGGCTATAATTAACCATTTTTACAGGCCAATAACACTTTTGTTCCAATTTGGCAATGTCTAACCCATTTTGGCACTTCTCTATCCACTGTTAAGCCATCTTTGGCAATAACTAACCCAGTTTTCTGCTACTCTAACCATTTCTAAGCCGGCTTTGGTTGTTTCAAAATCACCTTTGCACTCCCCTGACCTTTTTTAAGACTCTTTTGTCTATTTCTAACCTGTTTGCTCATCTCCAACCCTTCAAAGCCAATTTTGGCTATTTCTAAACCATTTTTGCCCACTTGCAACCCATTTGAAGCCATATTTTTCCTTTTCCAACCCAGGTTTGCACACCTCTAACAGTTCTGGGGCCAATTTCGGCCATAACTAACCCGTTTTTGCACTTCTCTATCCCTTTCAAAGCCATTTTTGGCACGTTCTAACCCTCTTTAAACCATTTTTAATCCACTTCAAGCCATCTTTGATCATTTCTAAGGCAGTTTTGCACTTCTTTAACCATTCTAAAGCCATTTTTGTCCATTTCTAACCCATGTTTGCTCATCTCTAACCCTTCTAAAGCCATTTTGGCTATTTCTAAACCATTTTTGCCCACTTGCAACCCGTTTGAAGCCATATTTTTCCTTTTCCAACACAGGTTTGCACACCTCTAACACTTTTGGGCTAATTTTGGCTATAATTAACTCATTTTTACAGGCCAATAACACTTTTGTTTCCAATTCTGGCAATGTCTAACCCATTTTGGCACTTCTCTATCCATTGTTAAGCCATCTTTGGCAATAACTAACCCAGTTTTCTGCTACTCTAACCATTTCTAAGCCGCTTTGGTTGTTTCAAAATCACCTTTGCACTCCCCTGACCTTTTTTAAGACTCTTTTGTCTATTTCTAACCTGGTTTTGCACATCTCCAACCCTTTCAAAGCCAATTTTGGCTATTTCTAAACCATTTTTGCCCACTTGCATCCCATTTGAAGCCATATTTTTCATTTTCCAACCCAGGTTTGCACACCTCTAACAGTTCTGGGGCCAATTTCGGCCATAACTAACCCTTTTTGCACTTCTCTATCCCTTTCGAAGCCATTTTTGGCACGTTCTAACCCTCTTTAAACCATTTTTAATCCACTTCAAGCCATCTTTGATCATTTCTAAGGCAGTTTTGCACTTCTTTAACCATTCTAAAGCCGTTTTTGTCCATTTCTAACCCATGTTTGCTCATCTCTAACCCTTCTAAAGCCAATTTTGGCTATTTCTAAACCATTTTTGCCCACTTGCAACCCGTTTGAAGCCATATTTTCCTTTTCCAACACAGGTTTGCACACCTCTAACACTTTTGGGCTAATTTTGGCTATAATTAACCCATTTTTACAGGCCAATAACACTTTTGTTTCCAATTCTGGCAATGTCTAACCCATTTTGGCACTTCTCTATCCATTGTTAAGCCATCTTTGGCAATAACTAACCCAGTTTTCTGCTACTCTAACCATTTCTAAGCCGGCTTTGGTTGTTTCAAAATCACCTTTGCACTCCCCTGACCTTTTTTAAGACTCTTTTGTCTATTTCTAACCCATGTTTGCTCATCTCTAACCCTTTCAAAGCCAATTTTGGCTATTTCTAAACCATTTTTGCCCACTTGCAACCCATTTGAAGCCATATTTTTTTTTCCAACCCAGGTTTGCACACCTCTAACAGTTCTGGGGCCAATTTCGGCCATAACTAACCCGTTTTTGCGCTTCTCTATCCCTTTCGAAGCCATTTTTGGCACGTTCTAACCCTCTTTAAACCATTTTTAATCCACTTCAAGCCATCTTTGATCATTTCTAAGGCAGTTTTGCACTTCTTTAACCATTCTAAAGCCGTTTTTGTCCATTTCTAACCCATGTTTGCTCATCTCTAACCCTTCTAAAGCCAATTTTGGCTATTTCTAAACCATTTTTGCCCACTTGCAACCCGTTTGAAGCCATATTTTTCCTTTTCCAACCAGGTTTGCACACCTCTAACACTTTTGGGCTAATTTTGGCTATAATTAACCCATTTTTACAGGCCAATAACACTTTTATTTCCGATTTTGGCAACGTCTAACCCATTTTGGCACTTCTCTATCCATTGTTAAGCCATCTTGGCAATAACTAACCCAGTTTTCTGCTACTCTAACCATTTCTAAGCCGGCTTTGGTTGTTTCAAAATCACCTTTGCACTCCCCTGACCTTTTTTAAGACTCTTTTGTCTATTTCTAACCCATGTTTGCTCATCTCTAACCCTTCTAAAGCCAATTTTGGCTATTTCTAAACCATTTTTGCCCACTTGCAACCCATTTGAAGCCATATTTTTCCTTTTCCAACCCAGGTTTGCACACCTCTAACAGTTCTGGGGCCAATTTCGGCCATAACTAACCCGTTTTTGCGCTTCTCTATCCCTTTCGAAGCCATTTTTGGCACGTTCTAACCCTCTTTAAACCATTTTTAATCCACTTCAAGCCATCTTTGATCATTTCTAAGGCAGTTTTGCACTTCTTTAACCATTCTAAAGCCGTTTTTGTCCATTTCTAACCCATGTTTGCTCATCTCTAACCCTTCTAAAGCCAATTTTGGCTATTTCTAAACCATTTTTGCCCACTTGCAACCCGTTTGAAGCCATATTTTCCTTTTCCAACACAGGTTTGCACACCTCTAACACTTTTGGGCTAATTTTGGCTATAATTAACCCATTTTTACAGGCCAATAACACTTTTGTTTCCAATTCTGGCAATGTCTAACCCATTTTGGCACTTCTCTATCCATTGTTAAGCCATCTTTGGCAATAACTAACCCAGTTTTCTGCTACTCTAACCATTTCTAAGCCGGCTTTGGTTGTTTCAAAATCACCTTTGCACTCCCCTGACCTTTTTAAGACTCTTTTGTCTATTTCTAACCCATGTTTGCTCATCTCCAACCCTTTCAAAGCCAATTTTGGCTATTTCTAAACCATTTTTGCCCACTTGCAACCCATTTGAAGCCATATTTTTCCTTTTCCAACCCAGGTTTGCACACCTCTAACAGTTCTGGGGCCAATTTCGGCCATAACTAACCCGTTTTTGCGCTTCTCTATCCCTTTCGAAGCCATTTTTGGCACGTTCTAACCCTCTTTAAACCATTTTTAATCCACTTCAAGCCATCTTTGATCATTTCTAAGGCAGTTTTGCACTTCTTTAACCATTCTAAAGCCGTTTTTGTCCATTTCTAACCCATGTTTGCTCATCTCTAACCCTTCTAAAGCCAATTTTGGCTATTTCTAAACCATTTTTGCCCACTTGCAACCCGTTTGAAGCCATATTTTTCCTTTTCCAACACAGGTTTGCACACCTCTAACACTTCTGGGCTAATTTTGGCTATAATTAACCCATTTTTACAGGCCAATAACACTTTTATTCCAATTTGGCAACGTCTAACCCATTTTGGCACTTCTCTATCCATTGTTAAGCCATCTTTGGCAATAACTAACCCAGTTTTCTGCTACTCTAACCATTTCTAAGCCGGCTTTGGTTGTTTCAAAATCACCTTTGCACTCCCCTGACCTTTTTTAAGACACTTTTGTCTATTTCTAACCCATGTTTGCTCATCTCTAACCCTTTCAAAGCCAATTTTGGCTATTTCTAAACCATTTTTGCCCACTTGCAACCCGTTTGAAGCCATATTTTCCTTTTCCAACCCAGGTTTGCACACCTCTAACAGTTCTGGGGCCAATTTCGGCCATAACTAACCCGTTTTTGCGCTTCTCTATCCCTTTCGAAGCCATTTTTGGCACGTTCTAACCCTCTTTAAACCATTTTTAATCCACTTCAAGCCATCTTTGATCATTTCTAAGGCAGTTTTGCACTTCTTTAACCATTCTAAAGCCATTTTTGTCCATTTCTAACCCATGTTTGCTCATCTCTAACCCTTCTAAAGCCAATTTTGGCTATTTCTAAACCATTTTTGCCCACTTGCAACCCGTTTGAAGCCATATTTTTCCTTTTCCAACACAGGTTTGCACACCTCTAACACTTTTGGGCTAATTTTGGCTATAATTAACCCATTTTTACAGGCCAATAACACTTTTGTTTCCATTCTGGCAATGTCTAACCCATTTTGGCACTTCTCTATCCATTGTTAAGCCATCTTTGGCAATAACTAACCCAGTTTTCTGCTACTCTAACCATTTCTAAGCCGGCTTTGGTTGTTTCAAAATCACCTTTGCACTCCCCTGACCTTTTTTAAGACTCTTTTGTCTATTTCTAACCCATGTTTGCTCGACAATTTTGGCTATTTCTAAACCATTTTTGCCCACTTGCAACCCATTTGAAGCCATATTTTTCCTTTCCAACCCAGGTTTGCACACCTCTAACAGTTCTGGGGCCAATTTCGGCCATAACTAACCCTTTTTGCACTTCTCTATCCCTTTCGAAGCCATTTTTGGCACGTTCTAACCCTCTTTAAACCATTTTTAATCCACTTCAAGCCATCTTTGATCATTTCTAAGGCAGTTTTGCACTTCTTTAACCATTCTAAAGCCATTTTTGTCCATTTCTAACCCATGTTTGCTCATCTCTAACCCTTCTAAAGCCAATTTTGGCTATTTCTAAACCATTTTTGCCCACTTGCAACCCGTTTGAAGCCATATTTTCCTTTTCCAACACAGGTTTGCACACCTCTAACACTTTTGGGCTAATTTTGGCTATAATTATCCCATTTTTACAGGCCAATAACACTTTTGTTTCCAATTCTGGCAATGTCTAACCCATTTTGGCACTTCTCTATCCATTGTTAAGCCATCTTTGGCAATAACTAACCAGTTTTCTGCTACTCTAACCATTTCTAAGCCGCTTTGGTTGTTTCAAAATCACCTTTGCACTCCCCTGACCTTTTTTAAGACTCTTTTGTCTATTTCTAACCTGTTTGCTCATCTCCAACCCTTTCAAAGCCAATTTTGGCTATTTCTAAACCATTTTTGCCCACTTGCAACCCATTTGAAGCCATATTTTTCCTTTTCCAACCCAGGTTTGCACACCTTTAACAGTTCTGGGGCCAATTTCGGCCATAACTAACCCTTTTTGCACTTCTCTATCCCTTTCGAAGCCATTTTTGGCACGTTCTAACCCTCTTTAAACCATTTTTAATCCACTTCAAGCCATCTTTGATCATTTCTAAGGCAGTTTTGCACTTCTTTAACCATTCTAAAGCCGTATTTGTCCATTTCTAACCCATGTTTGCTCATCTCTAACCCTTCCAAAGCCAATTTTGGCTATTTCTAAACCATTTTTGCCCACTTGCAACCCGTTTGAAGCCATATTTTTCCTTTTCCAACACAGGTTTGCACACCTCTAACACTTTTGGGCTAATTTTGGCTATAATTAACCCATTTTTACAGGCCAATAACACTTTTGTTTCCAATTCTGGCAATGTCTAACCCATTTTGGCACTTCTCTATCCATTGTTAAGCCATCTTTGGCAATAACTAACCCAGTTTTCTGCTACTCTAACCATTTCTAAGCCGGCTTTGGTTGTTTCAAAATCACCTTTGCACTCCCCTGACCTTTTTTAAGACTCTTTTGTCTATTTCTAACCTGTTTGCTCATCTCCAACCCTTTCAAAGCCAATTTTGGCTATTTCTAAACCATTTTTGCCCACTTGCAACCCATTTGAAGCCATATTTTTCCTTTTCCAACCCAGGTTTGCACACCTCTAACAGTTCTGGGGCCAATTTCAGCCATAACTAACCCGTTTTTGCGCTTCTCTATCCGTTTCGAAGCCATTTTTGGCACGTTCTAACCCTCTTTAAACCATTTTTAATCCACTTCAAGCCATCTTTGATCATTTCTAAGGCAGTTTTGCACTTCTTTAACCATTCTAAAGCCGTTTTTGTCCATTTCTAACCCATGTTTGCTCATCTCTAACCCTTCTAAAGCCAATTTTGGCTATTTCTAAACCATTTTTGCCCACTTGCAACCCGTTTGAAGCCATATTTTTCCTTTTCCAACACAGGTTTGCACACCTCTAACACTTTTGGGCTAATTTTGGCTATAATTAACCCATTTTTACAGGCCAATAACACTTTTATTTCCAATTTGGCAACGTCTAACCCATTTTGGCACTTCTCTATCCATTGTTAAGCCATCTTTGGCAATAACTAACCCAGTTTTCTGCTACTCTAACCATTTCTAAGCCGGCTTTGGTTGTTTCAAAATCACCTTTGCACTCCCTGACCTTTTTTAAGACTCTTTTGTCTATTTCTAACCCATGTTTGCTCATCTCTAACCCTTCTAAAGCCAATTTTGGCTATTTCTAAACCATTTTTGCCCACTTGCAACCCATTTGAAGCCATATTTTTCCTTTTCCAACCCAGGTTTGCACACCTCTAACAGTTCTGGGGCCAATTTCGGCCATAACTAACCCGTTTTTGCGCTTCTCTATCCTTTCGAAGCCATTTTTGGCACGTTCTAACCCTCTTTAAACCATTTTAATCCACTTCAAGCCATCTTTGATCATTTCTAAGGCAGTTTTGCACTTCTTTAACCATTCTAAAGCCATTTTGTCTATTTCTAACCCATGTTTGCTCATCTCTAACCCTTCTAAAGCCAATTTTGACTATTTCTAAACCATTTTTGCCCACTTGCAACCCGTTTGAAGCCATATTTTCCTTTTCCAACACAGGTTTGCACACCTCTAACACTTTTGGGCTAATTTTGGCTATAATTAACCCATTTTTACAGGCCAATAACACTTTTGTTTCCAATTCTGGCAATGTCTAACCCATTTTGGCACTTCTCTATCCATTGTTAAGCCATCTTTGGCAATAACTAACCCAGTTTTCTGCTACTCTAACCATTTCTAAGCCGGCTTTGGTTGTTTCAAAATCACCTTTGCACTCCCCTGACCTTTTTTAAGACTCTTTTGTCTATTTCTAACCTGTTTTTGCTCATCTCCAACCCTTTCAAAGCCAATTTTGGCTATTTCTAAACCATTTTTGCCCACTTGCAATCCATTTGAAGCCATATTTTTCCTTTTCCAACCCAGGTTTGCACACCTCTAACAGTTCTGGGGCCAATTTCGGCCATAACTAACCCTTTTTGCACTTCTCTATCCTTTCGAAGCCATTTTTGGCACGTTCTAACCCTCTTTAAACCATTTTTAATCCACTTCAAGCCATCTTTGATCATTTCTAAGGCAGTTTTGCACTTCTTTAACCATTCTAAAGCCATTTTTGTCCATTTCTAACCCATGTTTGCTCATCTCTAACCCTTCTAAAGCCAATTTTGGCTATTTCTAAACCATTTTTGCCCACTTGCAACCCGTTTGAAGCCATATTTTTCCTTTTCCAACACAGGTTTGCACACCTCTAACACTTTTGGGCTAATTTTGGCTATAATTAACCCATTTTTACAGGCCAATAACACTTTTGTTTCCAATTCTGGCAATGTCTAACCCATTTTGGCACTTCTCTATCCATTGTTAAGCCATCTTTGGCAATAACTAACCCAGTTTTCTGCTACTCTCACCATTTCTAAGCCGGCTTTGGTTGTTTCAAAATCACCTTTGCACTCCCCTGACCTTTTTAAGACTCTTTTGTCTATTTCTAACCCATGTTTTGCTCATCTCTAACCCTTTCAAAGCCAATTTGGCTATTTCTAAACCATTTTTGCCCACTTGCAACCATTTGAAGCCATATTTTCCTTTTCCAACCCAGGTTTGCACACCTTTAACAGTTCTGGGGCCAATTTCGGCCATAACTAACCCGTTTTTTGCGCTTCTCTATCCCTTTTGAAGCCATTTTTGGCACGTTCTAACCCTCTTTAAACCATTTTTATCCACTTCAAGCCATCTTTGATCATTTCTAAGGCAGTTTTGCACTTCTTTAACCATTCTAAAGCCGTTTTTGTCCATTTCTAACCCATGTTTGCTCATCTCTAACCCTTCTAAAGCCAATTTTGGCTATTTCTAAACCATTTTTGCCCACTTGCAACCTGTTTGAAGCCATAATTTTCCTTTTCCAACCCAGGTTTGCACACCTCTAACACTTTGGGCTAATTTTGGCTATAATTAACCCATTTTTTACAGGCCAATAACACTTTTATTTCCGATTTTGGCAACGTCTAACCCATTTGGCACTTCTCTATCCATTGTTAAGCCATCTTTGGCAATAACTAACCCAGTTTTCTGCTACTCTAACCATTTCTAAGCCGGCTTTGGTTGTTTCAAAATCACCTTTGCACTCCCCTGACCTTTTTTTAAGACTCTTTTGTCTATTTCTAACCCATGTTTGCTCATCTCTAAACCTTCTAAAGCCAATTTTGGCTATTTCTAAACCATTTTTGCCCACTTGCAACCCATTTGAAGCCATATTTTTCCTTTTCCAACCCAGGTTTGCACACCTCTAACAGTTCTGGGGCCAATTTCGGCCATAACTAACCCGTTTTTGCGCTTCTCTATCCCTTTTGAAGCCATTTTTGGCACGTTCTAACCCTCTTTAAACCATTTTTAATCCACTTCAAGCCATCTTTGATCATTTCTAAGGCAGTTTTGCACTTCTTTAACCATTCTAAAGCCGTTTTTGTCCATTTCTAACCCATGTTTGCTCATCTCTAACCCTTCTAAAGCCAATTTTGGCTATTTCTAAACCATTTTTGCCCACTTGCAACCCGTTTGAAGCCATATTTTCCTTTTCCAACACAGGTTTGCACACCTCTAACACTTTTGGGCTAATTTTGGCTATAATTATCCCATTTTTACAGGCCAATAACACTTTTGTTTCCAATTCTGGCAATGTCTAACCCATTTTGGCACTTCTCTATCCATTGTTAAGCCATCTTTGGCAATAACTAACCCAGTTTTCTGCTACTCTAACCATTTCTAAGCCCGCTTTGGTTGTTTCAAAATCACCTTTGCACTCCCCTGACCTTTTTTAAGACTCTTTTGTCTATTTCTAACCCATGTTTGCTCATCTCTAACCCTTCTAAAGCCAATTTTGGCTATTTCTAAACCATTTTTGCCCACTTGCAACCCATTTGAAGACATATTTTTCCTTTTCCAACCCAGGTTTGCACACCTCTAACAGTTCTGGGGCCAATTTCCGGCCATAACTAACCCGTTTTTTGCGCTTCTCTATCCCTTTCGAAGCCATTTTTGGCACGTTCTAACCCTCTTTAAACCATTTTTAATCCACTTCAAGCCATCTTTGATCATTTCTAAGGCAGTTTTGCACTTCTTTAACCATTCTTAAAGCCATTTTTGTCCATTTCTAACCCATGTTTGCTCATCTCTAACCCTTCTAAAGCCAATTTTGGCTATTTCTAAACCATTTTTGCCCACTTGCAACCCGTTTGAAGCCATATTTTTCCTTTTCCAACACAGGTTTGCACACCTCTAACACTTTTGGGCTAATTTTGGCTATAATTATCCCATTTTTACAGGCCAATAACACTTTTGTTTCCAATTCTGGCAATGTCTAACCCATTTTGGCACTTCTCTATCCATTGTTAAGCCATCTTTGGCAATAACTAACCCAGTTTTCTGCTACTCTAACCATTTCTAAGCCCGCTTTGGTTGTTTCAAAATCACCTTTGCACTTCCCCTGACCTTTTTTAAGAATCTTTTGTCTATTTTCTAACCTGTTTTTGCTCATCTCCAACCCTTTCAAAGACAATTTTGGCTATTTCTAAACCATTTTTGCCCACTTGCAACCCATTTGAAGCCATATTTTTCCTTTTCCAACCCAGGTTTGCACACCTCTAACAGTTTTGGGCCAATTTCGGCCATAACTAACCCCTTTTTGCACTTCTCTATGCCTTTCGAAGCCATTTTTTGGCACGTTCTAACCCTCTTTAAACCATTTTTTAATCCACTTCAAGCCATCTTTGATCATTTCTAAGGCAGTTTTGCACTTCTTTACCATTCTAAAGCCGTTTTTGTCCATTTCTAACCCATGTTTGCTCATCTCTAACCCTTCTAAAGCCAATTTTGGCTATTTCTAAACATTTTTGCCCACTTGCAACCCGTTTGAAGCCATATTTCCTTTTCCAACACAGGTTTGCACACCTCTAACACTTTTGGGCTAATTTTGGCTATAATTATCCCATTTTTACAGGCCAATAACACTTTTGTTTCCCATTCTGGCAATGTCTAACCCATTTTGGCACTTCTCTATCCATTGTTAAGCCATCTTTGGCAATAACTAACCCAGTTTTCTGCTACTCTCACCATTTCTAAGCCGGCTTTGGTTGTTTCAAAATCACCTTTGCACTCCCCTGACCTTTTTTAAGAATCTTTTGTCTATTTCTAACCTGTTTTTCCTCATCTCTAACCCTTTCAAAGCCAATTTTGGCTATTTCTAAACCATTTTTGCCCACTTGCAACCCATTTGAAGCCATATTTTTCCTTTTCCAACCCAGGTTTGCACACCTTTAACAGTTCTGGGGCCAATTTCGGCCATAAACTAACCCGTTTTTGCGCTTCTCTATCCCTTTTGAAGCCATTTTTTGGCACGTTCTAACCCTCTTTAAACCATTTTTAATCCACTTCAAGCCATCTTTGATCATTTCTAAGGCAGTTTTGCACTTCTTTAACCATTCTAAAGCCGTTTTTTTGTCCATTTCTAACCCATGTTTGCTCATCTCTAACCCTTCTAAAGCCAATTTTGGCTATTTCTAACCATTTTTGCCCACTTGCAACCTGTTTGAAGCCATAATTTTCCTTTTCCAACCCAGGTTTGCACACCTCTAACACTTTTGGGCTAATTTTGGCTATAATTAACCATTTTTACAGGCCAATAACACTTTTATTTCCGATTTTGGCAACGTCTAACCCATTTTGGCACTTCTCTATCCATTGTTAAGCCATCTTTGGCAATAACTAACCCAGTTTTCTGCTACTCTCACCATTTCTAAGCCGGCTTTGGTTGTTTCAAAATCACCTTTGCACTCCCCTGACCTTTTTTAAGACTCTTTTGTCTATTTCTAACCCATGTTTGCTCATCTCTAACCCTTCTAAAGCCAATTTTGGCTATTTCTAAACCATTTTTGCCCACTTGCAAACCCATTTGAAGCCATATTTTTTCCTTTTCCAACCCAGGTTTGCACACCTCTAACAGTTCTGGGCCAATTTCGGCCATAACTAACCCGTTTTTGCGCTTCTCTATCCCTTTTGAAGCCATTTTTTGGCACGTTCTAACCCTCTTTAAACCATTTTTAATCCACTTCAAGCCATCTTTGATCATTTCTAAGGCAGTTTTGCACTTCTTTAACCATTCTAAAGCCATTTTTTGTCCATTTCTAACCCATGTTTGCTCATCTCTAACCCTTCTAAAGCCAATTTTGGCTATTTCTAAACCATTTTTGCCCACTTGCAACCCGTTTGAAGCCATATTTTCCTTTTCCAACACAGGTTTGCACACCTCTAACACTTTTGGGCTAATTTTGGCTATAATTATCCCATTTTTACAGGCCAATACACTTTTGTTTCCAATTCTGGCAATGTCTAACCCATTTTGGCACTTCTCTATCCATTGTTAAGCCATCTTTGGCAATAACTAACCAGTTTTCTGCTACTCTAACCATTTCTAAGCCCGCTTTGGTTGTTTCAAAATCACCTTTGCACTCCCCCTGACCTTTTTTAAGACTCTTTTGTCTATTTCTAACCCATGTTTGCTCATCTCTAACCCTTCTAAAGCCAATTTTGGCTATTTCTAAACCATTTTTGCCCACTTGCAACCATTTGAAGACATATTTTCCTTTTCCAACCCAGGTTTGCACACCTCTAACAGTTCTGGGGCCAATTTCGGCCATAACTAACCCGTTTTTGCGCTTCTCTATCCCTTTCGAAGCCATTTTTGGCACGTTCTAACCCTCTTTAAACCATTTTTTAATCCACTTCAAGCCATCTTTGATCATTTCTAAGGCAGTTTTGCACTTCTTTAACCATTCTAAAGCCATTTTTGTCCATTTCTAACCCATGTTTGCTCATCTCTAACCCTTCTAAAGCCAATTTTGGCTATTTCTAAACCATTTTTGCCCACTTGCAACCCGTTTGAAGCCATATTTTTCCTTTTCCAACACAGGTTTGCACACCTCTAACACTTTTGGGCTAATTTTGGCTATAATTATCCCATTTTTTACAGGCCAATAACACTTTTGTTTCCAATTCTGGCAATGTCTAACCCATTTTTGGCACTTCTCTATCCATTGTTAAGCCATCTTTGGCAATAACTAACCCAGTTTTCTGCTACTCTAACCATTTCTAAGCCCGCTTTGGTTGTTTCAAAATCACCTTTGCACTCCCCTGACCTTTTTTAAGACTCTTTTGTCTATTTCTAACCCATGTTTGCTCATCTCTAACCCTTTCAAAGCCAATTTTGGCTATTTCTAAACCATTTTTGCCCACTTGCAACCCATTTGAAGCCATATTTTTCCTTTTCCAACCCAGGTTTGCACACCTTTAACAGTTCTGGGGCCAATTTCGGCCATAACTAACCCGTTTTTGCGCTTCTCTATCCCTTTTGAAGCCATTTTTGGCACGTTCTAACCCTCTTTAAACCATTTTTAATCCACTTCAAGCCATCTTTGATCATTTCTAAGGCAGTTTTGCACTTCTTTAACCATTCTAAAGCCGTTTTTGTCCATTTCTAACCCATGTTTGCTCATCTCTAACCCTTCTAAAGCCAATTTTGGCTATTTCTAAACCATTTTTGCCCACTTGCAACCTGTTTGAAGCCATAATTTTCCTTTTCCAACCCAGGTTTGCACACCTCTAACACTTTTGGGCTAATTTTGGCTATAATTAACCCATTTTTACAGGCCAATAACACTTTTATTTCCGATTTTGGCAACGTCTAACCCATTTTGGCACTTCTCTATCCATTGTTAAGCCATCTTTGGCAATAACTAACCCAGTTTTCTGCTACTCTCACCATTTCTAAGCCGGCTTTGGTTGTTTCAAAATCACCTTTGCACTCCCCTGACCTTTTTTAAGACTCTTTTGTCTATTTCTAACCCATGTTTGCTCATCTCTAACCCTTCTAAAGCCAATTTTGGCTATTTCTAAACCATTTTTTGCCCACTTGCAACCCATTTGAAGCCATATTTTTCCTTTTCCAACCCAGGTTTGCACACCTCTAACAGTTCTGGGGCCAATTTCGGCCATAACTAACCCGTTTTTGCGCTTCTCTATCCCTTTCGAAGCCATTTTTGGCACGTTCTAACCCTCTTTAAACCATTTTTAATCCACTTCAAGCCATCTTTGATCATTTCTAAGGCAGTTTTGCACTTCTTTAACCATTCTAAAGCCATTTTTGTCCATTTCTAACCCATGTTTGCTCATCTCTAACCCTTCTAAAGCCAATTTTGGCTATTTCTAAACCATTTTTGCCCACTTGCAACCCGTTTGAAGCCATATTTTTCCTTTTCCAACACAGGTTTGCACACCTCTAACACTTTTGGGCTAATTTTGGCTATAATTATCCCATTTTTACAGGCCAATAACACTTTTGTTTCCAATTCTGGCAATGTCTAACCCATTTTGGCACTTCTCTATCCATTGTTAAGCCATCTTTGGCAATAACTAACCCAGTTTTCTGCTACTCTAACCATTTCTAAGCCCGCTTTGGTTGTTTCAAAATCACCTTTGCACTCCCCTGACCTTTTTTAAGACTCTTTTGTCTATTTCTAACCTGTTTTTGCTCATCTCCAACCCTTTCAAAGACAATTTTGGCTATTTCTAAACCATTTTTGCCCACTTGCAACCCATTTGAAGCCATATTTTTCCTTTTCCAACCCAGGTTTGCACACCTCTAACAGTTCTGGGGCCAATTTCGGCCATAACTAACCCCTTTTTGCACTTCTCTATGCCTTTCGAAGCCATTTTTGGCACGTTCTAACCCTCTTTAAACCATTTTTAATCCACTTCAAGCCATCTTTGATCATTTCTAAGGCAGTTTTGCACTTCTTTAACCATTCTAAAGCCATTTTTGTCCATTTCTAACCCATGTTTGCTCATCTCTAACCCTTCTAAAGCCAATTTTGGCTATTTCTAAACCATTTTTGCCCACTTGCAACCCGTTTGAAGCCATATTTTCCTTTTCCAACACAGATTTGCACACCTCTAACACTTTTGGGCTAATTTTGGCTATAATTATCCCATTTTTTACAGGCCAATAACACTTTTGTTTCCCATTCTGGCAATGTCTAACCCATTTTGGCACTTCTCTATCCATTGTTAAGCCATCTTTGGCAATAACTAACCCAGTTTTCTGCTACTCTCACCATTTCTAAGCCGGCTTTGGTTGTTTCAAAATCACCTTTGCACTCCCCTGACCTTTTTTAAGACTCTTTTGTCTATTTCTAACCCATGTTTGCTCATCTCTAACCCTTTCAAAGCCAATTTTGGCTATTTCTAAACCATTTTTGCCCACTTGCAACCCATTTGAAGCCATATTTTTCCTTTTCCAACCCAGGTTTGCACACCTTTAACAGTTCTGGGGCCAATTTCGGCCATAACTAACCCGTTTTTGCGCTTCTCTATCCCTTTTGAAGCCATTTTTGGCACGTTCTAACCCTCTTTAAACCATTTTTAATCCACTTCAAGCCATCTTTGATCATTTCTAAGGCAGTTTTGCACTTCTTTAACCATTCTAAAGCCGTTTTTGTCCATTTCTAACCCATGTTTGCTCATCTCTAACCCTTCTAAAGCCAATTTTGGCTATTTCTAAACCATTTTTGCCCACTTGCAACCTGTTTGAAGCCATAATTTTCCTTTTCCAACCCAGGTTTGCACACCTCTAACACTTTTGGGCTAATTTTGGCTATAATTAACCCATTTTTACAGGCCAATAACACTTTTATTTCCGATTTTGGCAACGTCTAACCCATTTTGGCACTTCTCTATCCATTGTTAAGCCATCTTTGGCAATAACTAACCCAGTTTTCTGCTACTCTCACCATTTCTAAGCCGGCTTTGGTTGTTTCAAAATCACCTTTGCACTCCCCTGACCTTTTTTAAGACTCTTTTGTCTATTTCTAACCCATGTTTGCTCATCTCTAACCCTTCTAAAGCCAATTTTGGCTATTTCTAAACCATTTTTGCCCACTTGCAACCCATTTGAAGCCATATTTTTCCTTTTCCAACCCAGGTTTGCACACCTCTAACAGTTCTGGGGCCAATTTCGGCCATAACTAACCCGTTTTTGCGCTTCTCTATCCCTTTCGAAGCCATTTTTGGCACGTTCTAACCCTCTTTAAACCATTTTTAATCCACTTCAAGCCATCTTTGATCATTTCTAAGGCAGTTTTTGCACTTCTTTAACCATTCTAAAGCCATTTTTGTCCATTTCTAACCCATGTTTGCTCATCTCTAACCCTTCTAAAGCCAATTTTGGCTATTTCTAAACCATTTTTGCCCACTTGCAACCCGTTTGAAGCCATATTTTTCCTTTTCCAACACAGGTTTGCACACCTCTAACACTTTTGGGCTAATTTTGGCTATAATTATCCCATTTTTACAGGCCAATAACACTTTTGTTTCCAATTCTGGCAATGTCTAACCCATTTTGGCACTTCTCTATCCATTGTTAAGCCATCTTTGGCAATAACTAACCCAGTTTTCTGCTACTCTAACCATTTCTAAGCCCGCTTTGGTTGTTTCAAAATCACCTTTGCACTCCCCTGACCTTTTTTAAGAATCTTTTGTCTATTTCTAACCTGTTTTTCCTCATCTCCAACCCTTTCAAAGACAATTTTGGCTATTTCTAAACCATTTTTGCCCACTTGCAACCCATTTGAAGCCATATTTTTCCTTTTCCAACCCAGGTTTGCACACCTCTAACAGTTCTGGGGCCAATTTCGGCCATAACTAACCCCTTTTTTGCACTTCTCTATGCCTTTCGAAGCCATTTTTGGCACGTTCTAACCCTCTTTAAACCATTTTTAATCCACTTCAAGCCATCTTTGATCATTTCTAAGGCAGTTTTGCACTTCTTTTACCATTCTAAAGCCGTTTTTGTCCATTTCTAACCCATGTTTGCTCATCTCTAACCCTTCTAAAGCCAATTTTGGC
The DNA here is from genome assembly GCF_012275295.1 of Melopsittacus undulatus. Classification (NCBI taxonomy): domain Eukaryota; kingdom Metazoa; phylum Chordata; class Aves; order Psittaciformes; family Psittaculidae; genus Melopsittacus; species Melopsittacus undulatus. Next base: position 39,942 of record NW_022994274.1, on the reverse strand, counting down.
TATTTCTAAACCATTTTTGCCCACTTGCAACCCGTTTGAAGCCATATTTTCCTTTTCCAACACAGGTTTGCACACCTCTAACAGTTCTGGGGCCAATTTCGGCCATAACTAACCCGTTTTTGCGCTTCTCTATCCCTTTCGAAGCCATTTTTGGCACGTTCTAACCCTCTTTAAACCATTTTTAATCCACTTCAAGCCATCTTTGATCATTTCTAAGGCAGTTTTGCACTTCTTTAACCATTCTAAAGCCATTTTTGTCCATTTCTAACCCATGTTTGCTCATCTCTAACCCTTCTAAAGCCAATTTTGTCTATTTCTAAACCATTTTTGCCCACTTGCAACCCGTTTGAAGCCATATTTTTCCTTTTCCAACACAGGTTTGCACACCTCTAACACTTTTGGGCTAATTTTGGCTATAATTATCCCATTTTTACAGGCCAATAACTTTTGTTTCCAATTCTGGCAATGTCTAACCCATTTTGGCACTTCTCTATCCATTGTTAAGCCATCTTTGGCAATAACTAACCCAGTTTTCTGCTACTCTAACCATTTCTAAGCCCGCTTTGGTTGTTTCAAAATCACCTTTGCACTCCCCTGACCTTTTTTAAGAATCTTTTGTCTATTTCTAACCTGTTTTTGCTCATCTCCAACCCTTTCAAAGACAATTTTGGCTATTTCTAAACCATTTTTGCCCACTAGCAACCCGTTTGAAGCCATATTTTTCATTTTCCAAACCAGGTTTGCACACCTCTAACAGTTCTGGGGCCAATTTCGGCCATAACTAACCCATTTTTGCACTTCTCTATCCCTTTCGAAGCCATTTTTGGCACGTTCTAACCCTCTTTAAACCATTTTTAATCCACTTCAAGCTATCTTTGATCATTTCTAAGGCAGTTTTGCGCTGCTTTAACCATTCTAAAGCCGGTTTTGTCCATTTCTAACCCATGTTTGCTCATCTCTAACCCTTTCAAAGCCAATTTTAGCTATTTCTAAACCATTTTTGCCCACTTGCAACCCATTTGAAGCCATATTTTTCCTTTTCCAACCCAGGTTTGCACACCTTTAACAGTTCTGGGGCCAATTTCGGCCATAACTAACCCGTTTTTGCGCTTCCCTATCCCTTTCGAAGCCATTTTTGGCACGTTCTAACCCTCTTTAAACCATTTTTAATCCACTTCAAGCCATCTTTGATCATTTCTAAGGCAGTTTTGCACTTCTTTTACCATTCTAAAGCCGTTTTTGTCCATTTCTAACCCATGTTTGCTCATCTCTAACCCTTCTAAAGCCAATTTTGTCTATTTCTAAACCATTTTTGCCCACTTGCAACCCGTTTGAAGCCATATTTTTCCTTTTCCAACACAGGTTTGCACACCTCTAACACTTTTGGGCTGATTTTGGCTATAATTAACCCATTTTTACAGGCCAATAACACTTTTATTTCCAATTTTGGCAACGTCCAACCCATTTTGGCACTTCTCTATCCATTGTTAAGCCATCTTTGGCAATAACTAACCCAGTTTTCTGCTACTCTCACCATTTCTAAGCCGGCTTTGGTTGTATCAAAATCACCTTTGCACTCCCCTGACCTTTTTTAAGACTCTTTTGTCTATTTCTAACCCATGTTTGCTCATCTCTAACCCTTTCAAAGCCAATTTTGGCTATTTCTAAACCATTTTTGCCCACTTGCAACCCATTTGAAGCCATATTTTTCCTTTTCCAACCCAGGTTTGCACAACTTTAACAGTTCTGGGGCCAATTTCGGCCATAACTAACCCGTTTTTGCGCTTCTCTATGCCTTTCGAAGCCATTTTTGGCACGTTCTAACCCTCTTTAAACCATTTTTAATCCACTTCAAGCCATCTTTGATCATTTCTAAGGCAGTTTTGCACTTCTTTAACCATTCTAAAGCCGTTTTTTGTCCATTTCTAACCCATGTTTGCTCATCTCTAACCCTTCTAAAGCCAATTTTGGCTATTTGTAAACCATTTTTGCCCACTTGCAACCTGTTTGAAGATATAATTTTCCTTTTCCAACCCAGGTTTGCACACCTCTAACACTTTTGGGCTAATTTTGGCTATAATTAACCCTTGTTACAGGCCAATAACACTTTTATTTCCGATTTTGGCAACGTCTAACCCATTTTGGCACTTCTCTATCCATTGTTAAGCCATCTTTGGCAATAACTAACCCAGTTTTCTGCTACTCTAACCATTTCTAAGCCGGCTTTGGTTGTTTCAAAATCACCTTTGCACTCCCCTGACCTTTTTTAAGACTCTTTTGTCTATTTCTAACCCATGTTTGCCCATCTCTAACCCTTCCAAAGCCAATTTTGGCTATTTCTAAACCATTTTTGCCCACTTGCAACCCATTTGAAGCCATATTTTTCCTTTTCCAACCCAGGTTTGCACACCTCTAACAGTTCTGGGGCCAATTTCGGCCATAACTAACCCGTTTTTGCGCTTCTCTATCCCTTTCGAAGCCATTTTTGGCACGTTCTAACCCTCTTTAAACCATTTTTAATCCACTTCAAGCCATCTTTGATCATTTCTAAGGCAGTTTTGCACTTCTTTAACCATTCTAAAGCCATTTTTGTCCATTTCTAACCCATGCTTGCTCATCTCTAACCCTTCTAAAGCCAATTTTGGCTATTTCTAAACCATTTTTGCCCACTTGCAACCCGTTTGAAGCCATATTTTTCCTTTTCCAACACAGGTTTGCACACCTCTAACACTTTTGGGCTAATTTTGGCTATAATTAACCCATTTTTACAGGCCAATAACACTTTTATTTCCAATTTTGGCAACGTCTAACCCATTTTGGCACTTCTCTATCCATTGTTAAGCCATCTTTGGCAATAACTAACCCAGTTTTCTGCTACTCTAACCATTTCTAAGCCCGCTTTGGTTGTTTCAAAATCACCTTTGCACTCCCCTGACCTTTTTTAAGAATCTTTTGTCTATTTCTAACCTGTTTTTGCTCATCTCCAACCCTTTCAAAGACAATTTTGGCTATTTCTAAACCATTTTTGCCCACTAGCAACCCGTTTGAAGCCATATTTTTCATTTTCCAAACCAGGTTTGCACACCTCTAACAGTTCTGGGGCCAATTTCGGCCATAACTAACCCATTTTTGCACTTCTCTATCCCTTTCGAAGCCATTTTTGGCATATTCTAACCCTCTTTAAACCATTTTTAATCCACTTCAAGCTATCTTTGATCATTTCTAAGGCAGTTTTGCGCTGCTTTAACCATTCTAAAGCCGGTTTTGTCCATTTCTAACCCATGTTTGCTCATCTCTAACCCTTTCAAAGCCAATTTTAGCTATTTCTAAACCATTTTTGCCCACTTGCAACCCATTTGAAGCCATATTTTTCCTTTTCCAACCCAGGTTTGCACACCTCTAACAGTTCTGGGGCCAATTTCGGCCATAACTAACCCGTTTTTGCGCTTCTCTATCCCTTTCGAAGCCATTTTTGGCACGTTCTAACCCTCTTTAAACCATTTTTAATCCACTTCAAGCCATCTTTGATCATTTCTAAGGCAGTTTTGCACTTCTTTAACCATTCTAAAGCCGTTTTTGTCCATTTCTAACCCATGTTTGCTCATCTCTAACCCTTCTAAAGCCAATTTTGGCTATTTCTAAACCATTTTTGCCCACTTGCAACCCGTTTGAAGCCATATTTTTCCTTTCCAACACAGGTTTGCACACCTCTAACACTTTTGGGCTAATTTTGGCTATAATTATCCCATTTTTACAGGCCAATAACACTTTTGTTTCCAATTCTGGCAACGTCTAACCCATTTTGGCACTTCTCTATCCATTGTTAAGCCATCTTTGGCAATAACTAACCCAGTTTTCTGCTACTCTAACCATTTCTAAGCCGGCTTTGGTTGTTTCAAAATCACCTTTGCACTCCCCTGACCTTTTTTAAGAATCTTTTGTCTATTTCTAACCTGTTTTTGCTCATCTCCAACCCTTTCAAAGACAATTTTGGCTATTTCTAAACCATTTTTGCCCACTAGCAACCCGTTTGAAGCCATATTTTTCCTTTTCCAACCCAGGTTTGCACACCTCTAACAGTTCTGGGGCCAATTTCGGCCATAACTAACCCGTTTTTGCGCTTCTCTATCCCTTTCGAAGCCATTTTTGGCACGTTCTAACCCTCTTTAAACCATTTTTAATCCACTTCAAGCCATCTTTGATCATTTCTAAGGCAGTTTTGCACTTCTTTAACCATTCTAAAGCCGTTTTTGTCCATTTCTAACCCATGTTTGCTCATCTCTAACCCTTCTAAAGCCAATTTTGGCTATTTCTAAACCATTTTTGCCCACTTGCTACCCGTTTGAAGCCATATTTTTCCTTTTCCAACACAGGTTTGCACACCTCTAACACTTTTGGGCTAATTTTGGCTATAATTAACCCATTTTTACAGGCCAATAACACTTTTGTTTCCCATTCTGGCAATGTCTAACCCATTTTGGCACTTCTCTATCCATTGTTAAGCCATCTTTGGCAATAACTAACCCAGTTTTCTGCTACTCTCACCATTTCTAAGCCGGCTTTGGTTGTTTCAAAATCACCTTTGCACTCCCCTGACCTTTTTTAAGACTCTTTTGTCTATTTCTAACCTGTTTTTGCTCATCTCCAACCCTTTCAAAGACAATTTTGGCTATTTCTAAACCATTTTTGCCCACTAGCAACCCGTTTGAAGCCATATTTTTCATTTTCCAAACCAGGTTTGCACACCTCTAACAGTTCTGGGGCCAATTTCGGCCATAACTAACCCATTTTTGCACTTCTCTATCCCTTTCGAAGCCATTTTTGGCATATTCTAACCCTCTTTAAACCATTTTTAATCCACTTCAAGCTATCTTTGATCATTTCTAAGGCAGTTTTGCGCTGCTTTAACCATTCTAAAGCCGGTTTTGTCCATTTCTAACCCATGTTTGCTCATCTCTAACCCTTCTAAAGCCAATTTTGGCTATTTCTAAACCATTTTTGCCCACTTGCAACCCGTTTGAAGCCATATTTTTCCTTTTCCAACACAGGTTTGCACACCTCTAACACTTTTGGGCTAATTTTGGCTATAATTAACCCATTTTTACAGGCCAATAACACTTTTATTTCCAATTTTGGCAACGTCTAACCCATTTTGGCACTTCTCTATCCATTGTTAAGCCATCTTTGGCAATAACTAACCCAGTTTTCTGCTACTCTAACCATTTCTAAGCCGGCTTTGGTTGTTTCAAAATCACCTTTGCACTCCCCTGACCTTTTTTAAGAATCTTTTGTCTATTTCTAACCTGTTTTTGCTCATCTCCAACCCTTTCAAAGACAATTTTGGCTATTTCTAAACCATTTTTGCCCACTAGCAACCCGTTTGAAGCCATATTTTTCATTTTCCAAACCAGGTTTGCACACCTCTAACAGTTCTGGGGCCAATTTCGGCCATAACTAACCCGTTTTTGCGCTTCTCTATCCCTTTCGAAGCCATTTTTGGCACGTTCTAACCCTCTTTAAACCATTTTTAATCCACTTCAAGCCATCTTTGATCATTTCTAAGGCAGTTTTGCACTTCTTTAACCATTCTAAAGCCGTTTTTGTCCATTTCTAACCCGTGTTTGCTCATCTCTAACCCTTCTAAAGCCAATTTTGGCTATTTCTAAACCATTTTTGCCCACTTGCTACCCGTTTGAAGCCATATTTTTCCTTTTCCAACACAGGTTTGCACACCTCTAACACTTTTGGGCTAATTTTGGCTATAATTAACCCATTTTTACAGGCCAATAACACTTTTGTTTCCAATTTTGGCAACGTCTAACCCATTTTGGCACTTCTCTATCCATTGTTAAGCCATCTTTGGCAATAACTAACCCAGTTTTCTGCTACTCTAACCATTTCTAAGCCGGCTTTGGTTGTTTCAAAATCACCTTTGCACTCCCCTGACCTTTTTTAAGAATCTTTTGTCTATTTCTAACCTGTTTTTGCTCATCTCCAACCCTTTCAAAGACAATTTTGGCTATTTCTAAACCATTTTTGCCCACTACCAACCCGTTTGAAGCCATATTTTTCATTTTCCAAACCAGGTTTGCACACCTCTAACAGTTCTGGGGCCAATTTCGGCCATAACTAACCCATTTTTGCACTTCTCTATCCCTTTCGAAGCCATTTTTGGCATATTCTAACCCTCTTTAAACCATTTTTAATCCACTTCAAGCTATTTTTGATCATTTCTAAGGCAGTTTTGCGCTGCTTTAACCATTCTAAAGCCGGTTTTGTCCATTTCTAACCCATGTTTGCTCATCTCTAACCCTTCTAAAGCCAATTTTAGCTATTTCTAAACCATTTTTGCCCACTTGCAACCCATTTGAAGCCATATTTTTCCTTTTCCAACCCAGGTTTGCACACCTCTAACAGTTCTGGGGCCAATTTCGGCCATAACTAACCCGTTTTTGCGCTTCTCTATCCCTTTCGAAGCCATTTTTGGCACGTTCTAACCCTCTTTAAACCATTTTTAATCCACTTCAAGCCATCTTTGATCATTTCTAAGGCAGTTTTGCACTTCTTTAACCATTCTAAAGCCGTTTTTGTCCATTTCTAACCCATGTTTGCTCATCTCTAACCCTTCTAAAGCCAATTTTGGCTATTTCTAAACCATTTTTGCCCACTTGCAACCCGTTTGAAGCCATATTTTTCCTTTTCCAACACAGGTTTGCACACCTCTAACACTTTTGGGCTAATTTTGGCTATAATTATCCCATTTTTACAGGCCAATAACACTTTTGTTTCCAATTCTGGCAATGTCTAACCCATTTTGGCACTTCTCTATCCATTGTTAAGCCATCTTTGGCAATAACTAACCCAGTTTTCTGCTACTCTAACCATTTCTAAGCCCGCTTTGGTTGTTTCAAAATCACCTTTGCACTCCCCTGACCTTTTTTAAGAATCTTTTGTCTATTTCTAACCTGTTTTTGCTCATCTCCAACCCTTTCAAAGACAATTTTGGCTATTTCTAAACCATTTTTGCCCACTAGCAACCCGTTTGAAGCCATATTTTTCATTTTCCAAACCAGGTTTGCACACCTCTAACAGTTCTGGGGCCAATTTCGGCCATAACTAACCCATTTTTGCACTTCTCTATCCCTTTCGAAGCCATTTTTGGCATGTTCTAACCCTCTTTAAACCATTTTTAATCCACTTCAAGCTATCTTTGATCATTTCTAAGGCACTTTTGCGCTGCTTTAACCATTCTAAAGCCGGTTTTGTCCATTTCTAACCCATGTTTGCTCATCTCTAACCCTTTCAAAGCCAATTTTAGCTATTTCTAAACCATTTTTGCCCACTTGCAACCCATTTGAAGCCATATTTTTCCTTTTCCAACCCAGGTTTGCACACCTCTAACAGTTCTGGGGCCAATTTCGGCCATAACTAACCCGTTTTTGCGCTTCTCTATCCCTTTCGAAGCCATTTTTGGCACGTTCTAACCCTCTAAACCATTTTTAATCCACTTCAAGCCATCTTTGATCATTTCTAAGGCAGTTTTGCACTTCTTTAACCATTCTAAAGCCATTTTTGTCCATTTCTAACCCATGTTTGCTCATCTCTAACCCTTCTAAAGCCAATTTTGGCTATTTCTAAACCATTTTTGCCCACTTGCTACCTGTTTGAAGATATAATTTTCCTTTTCCAACCCAGGTTTGCACACCTCTAACACTTTTGGGCTAATTTTGGCTATAATTAACCCATTTTTACAGGCCAATAACACTTTTATTTCCGATTTTGGCAACGTCTAACCCATTTTGGCACTTCTCTATCCATTGTTAAGCCATCTTTGGCAATAACTAACCCAGTTTTCTGCTACTCTAACCATTTCTAAGCCGGCTTTGGTTGTTTCAAAATCACCTTTGCACTCCCCTGACCTTTTTTAAGACTCTTTTGTCTATTTCTAACCCATGTTTGCTCATCTCTAACCCTTCCAAAGCCAATTTTGGCTATTTCTAAACCATTTTTGCCCACTTGCAACCCATTTGAAGCCATATTTTTCCTTTTCCAACCCAGGTTTGCACACCTCTAACAGTTCTGGGGCCAATTTCGGCCATAACTAACCCGTTTTTTGCGCTTCTCTATCCCTTTCGAAGCCATTTTTGGCACGTTCTAACCCTCTTTAAACCATTTTTAATCCACTTCAAGCCATCTTTGATCATTTCTAAGGCAGTTTTGCACTTCTTTAACCATTCTAAAGCCGTTTTTGTCCATTTCTAACCCATGTTTGCTCATCTCTAACCCTTCTAAAGCCAATTTTGGCTATTTCTAAACCATTTTTGCCCACTTGCAACCCGTTTGAAGCCATATTTTTCCTTTTCCAACACAGGTTTGCACACCTCTAACACTTTTGGGCTAATTTTGGCTATAATTAACCCATTTTTACAGGCCAATAACACTTTTATTTCCAATTTTGGCAACGTCTAACCCATTTTGGCACTTCTCTATCCATTGTTAAGCCATCTTTGGCAATAACTAACCCAGTTTTCTGCTACTCTAACCATTTCTAAGCCGGCTTTGGTTGTTTCAAAATCACCTTTGCACTCCCCTGACCTTTTTTAGGACTCTTTTGTCTATTTCTAACCTGTTTTTGCTCATCTCCAACCCTTTCAAAGACAATTTTGGCTATTTCTAAACCATTTTTGCCCACTAGCAACCCGTTTGAAGCCATATTTTTCATTTTCCAAACCAGGTTTGCACACCTCTAACAGTTCTGGGGCCAATTTCGGCCATAACTAACCCATTTTTGCACTTCTCTATCCCTTTCGAAGCCATTTTTGGCATATTCTAACCCTCTTTAAACCATTTTTAATCCACTTCAAGCTATCTTTGATCATTTCTAAGGCAGTTTTGCGCTGCTTTAACCATTCTAAAGCCGGTTTTGTCCATTTCTAACCCATGTTTGCTCATCTCTAACCCTTCTAAAGCCAATTTTGGCTATTTCTAAACCATTTTTGCCCACTTGCAACCCATTTGAAGCCATATTTTTCCTTTTCCAACCCAGGTTTGCACACCTCTAACAGTTCTGGGGCCAATTTCGGCCATAACTAACCCGTTTTTTGCGCTTCTCTATCCCTTTCGAAGCCATTTTTGGCACGTTCTAACCCTCTTTAAACCATTTTTAATCCACTTCAAGCCATCTTTGATCATTTCTAAGGCAGTTTTGCACTTCTTTAACCATTCTAAAGCCGTTTTTGTCCATTTCTAACCCATGTTTGCTCATCTCTAACCCTTCTAAAGCCAATTTTGGCTATTTCTAAACCATTTTTGCCCACTTGCAACCCGTTTGAAGCCATATTTTTCCTTTTCCAACCCAGGTTTGCACACCTCTAACACTTTTGGGCTAATTTTGGCTATAATTAACCCATTTTTACAGGCCAATAACACTTTTATTTCCAATTTTGGCAACGTCTAAGCCATTTTGGCACTTCTCTATCCACTGTTAAGCCATCTTTGGCAATAACTAACCCAGTTTTCTGCTACTCTAACCATTTCTAAGCCGGCTTTGGTTGTTTCAAAATCACCTTTGCACTCCCCTGACCTTTTTTAAGACTCTTTTGTCTATTTCTAACCTGTTTTTGCTCATCTCCAACCCTTTCAAAGACAATTTTGGCTATTTCTAAACCATTTTTGCCCACTAGCAACCCGTTTGAAGCCATATTTTTCATTTTCCAAACCAGGTTTGCACACCTCTAACAGTTCTGGGGCCAATTTTGGCCATAACTAACCCATTTTTGCACTTCTCTATCCCTTTCGAAGCCATTTTTGGCATATTCTAACCCTCTTTAAACCATTTTTAATCCACTTCAAGCCATCTTTGATCATTTCTAAGGCAGTTTTGCACTTCTTTAACCATTCTAAAGCCGGTTTTGTCCATTTCTAACCCATGTTTGCTCATCTCTAACCCTTTCAAAGCCAATTTTAGCTATTTCTAAACCATTTTTGCCCACTTGCAACCCATTTGAAGCCATATTTTTCCTTTTCCAACCCAGGTTTGCACACCTCTAACAGTTCTGGGGCCAATTTCGGCCATAACTAACCCGTTTTTGCGCTTCTCTATCCCTTTCGAAGCCATTTTTGGCACGTTCTAACCCTCTTTAAACCATTTTTAATCCACTTCAAGCCATCTTTGATCATTTCTAAGGCAGTTTTGCACTTCTTTAACCATTCTAAAGCCGTTTTTTGTCCATTTCTAACCCATGTTTGCTCATCTCTAACCCTTCTAAAGCCAATTTTGGCTATTTCTAAACCATTTTTGCCCACTTGCAACCCGTTTGAAGCCATATTTTTCCTTTTCCAACACAGGTTTGCACACCTCTAACACTTTTGGGCTAATTTTGGCTATAATTATCCCATTTTTACAGGCCAATAACTTTTGTTTCCAATTCTGGCAATGTCTAACCCATTTTGGCACTTCTCTATCCATTGTTAAGCCATCTTTGGCAATAACTAACCCAGTTTTCTGCTACTCTAACCATTTCTAAGCCCGCTTTGGTTGTTTCAAAATCACCTTTGCACTCCCCTGACCTTTTTTAAGAATCTTTTGTCTATTTCTAACCTGTTTTTGCTCATCTCCAACCCTTTCAAAGACAATTTTGGCTATTTCTAAACCATTTTTGCCCACTAGCAACCCGTTTGAAGCCATATTTTTCATTTTCCAAACCAGGTTTGCACACCTCTAACAGTTCTGGGGCCAATTTCGGCCATAACTAACCCATTTTTGCACTTCTCTATCCCTTTCGAAGCCATTTTTGGCACGTTCTAACACTCTTTAAACCATTTTTAATCCACTTCAAGCTATCTTTGATCATTTCTAAGGCAGTTTTGCGCTGCTTTAACCATTCTAAAGCCGGTTTTGTCCATTTCTAACCCATGTTTGCTCATCTCTAACCCTTTCAAAGCCAATTTTAGCTATTTCTAAACCATTTTTGCCCACTTGCAACCCATTTGAAGCCATATTTTTCCTTTTCCAACCCAGGTTTGCACACCTCTAACAGTTCTGGGGCCAATTTCGGCCATAACTAACCCGTTTTTGCGCTTCTCTATCCCTTTCGAAGCCATTTTTGGCACGTTCTAACCCTCTTTAAACCATTTTTAATCCACTTCAAGCCATCTTTGATCATTTCTAAGGCAGTTTTGCACTTCTTTAACCATTCTAAAGCCGTTTTTGTCCATTTCTAACCCATGTTTGCTCATCTCTAACCCTTCTAAAGCCAATTTTGGCTATTTCTAAACCATTTTTGCCCACTTGCAACCCGTTTGAAGCCATATTTTTCCTTTTCCAACACAGGTTTGCACACCTCTAACACTTTTGGGCTGATTTTGGCTATAATTAACCCATTTTTACAGGCCAATAACACTTTTATTTCCAATTTTGGCAACGTCCAACCCATTTTGGCACTTCTCTATCCATTGTTAAGCCATCTTTGGCAATAACTAACCCAGTTTTCTGCTACTCTAACCATTTCTAAGCCGGCTTTGGTTGTTTCAAAATCACCTTTGCACTCCCCTGACCTTTTTTAAGACTCTTTTGTCTATTTCTAACCCATGTTTGCTCATCTCTAACCCTTCCAAAGCCAATTTTGGCTATTTCTAAACCATTTTTGCCCACATGCAACCCATTTGAAGCCATATTTTTCCTTTTCCAACCCAGGTTTGCACAACTTTAACAGTTCTGGGGCCAATTTCGGCCATAACTAACCCGTTTTTTGCGCTTCTCTATGCCTTTCGAAGCCATTTTTGGCACGTTCTAACCCTCTTTAAACCATTTTTAATCCACTTCAAGCCATCTTTGATCATTTCTAAGGCAGTTTTGCACTTCTTTAACCATTCTAAAGCCGTTTTTGTCCATTTCTAACCCATGTTTGCTCATCTCTAACCCTTCTAAAGCCAATTTTGGCTATTTCTAAACCATTTTTGCCCACTTGCTACCTGTTTGAAGATATAATTTTCCTTTTCCAACCCAGGTTTGCACACCTCTAACACTTTTGGGCTAATTTTGGCTATAATTAACCCATTTTTACAGGCCAATAACACTTTTATTTCCAATTTTGGCAACGTCCAACCCATTTTGGCACTTCTCTATCCATTGTTAAGCCATCTTTGGCAATAACTAACCCAGTTTTCTGCTACTCTAACCATTTCTAAGCCGGCTTTGGTTGTTTCAAAATCACCTTTGCACTCCCCTGACCTTTTTTAAGACTCTTTTGTCTATTTCTAACCCATGTTTGCTCATCTCTAACCCTTCCAAAGCCAATTTTGGCTATTTCTAAACCATTTTTGCCCACTTGCAACCCATTTGAAGCCATATTTTTCCTTTTCCAACCCAGGTTTGCACACCTCTAACAGTTCTGGGGCCAATTTCAGCCATAACTAACCCGTTTTTGCGCTTCTCTATCCCTTTCGAAGCCATTTTTGGCACGTTCTAACCCTCTTTAAACCATTTTTAATCCACTTCAAGCCATCTTTGATCATTTCTAAGGCAGTTTTGCACTTCTTTAACCATTCTAAAGCCGTTTTTGTCCATTTCTAACCCATGTTTGCTCATCTCTAACCCTTCTAAAGCCAATTTTGGCTATTTCTAAACCATTTTTGCCCACTTGCAACCCGTTTGAAGCCATATTTTTCCTTTTCCAACACAGGTTTGCACACCTCTAACACTTTTGGGCTAATTTTGGCTATAATTATCCCATTTTTACAGGCCAATAACTTTTGTTTCCAATTCTGGCAATGTCTAACCCATTTTGGCACTTCTCTATCCATTGTTAAGCCATCTTTGGCAATAACTAACCCAGTTTTCTGCTACTCTAACCATTTCTAAGCCCGCTTTGGTTGTTTCAAAATCACCTTTGCACTCCCCTGACCTTTTTTAAGAATCTTTTGTCTATTTCTAACCTGTTTTTGCTCATCTCCAACCCTTTCAAAGACAATTTTGGCTATTTCTAAACCATTTTTGCCCACTAGCAACCCGTTTGAAGCCATATTTTTCATTTTCCAAACCAGGTTTGCACACCTCTAACAGTTCTGGGGCCAATTTCGGCCATAACTAACCCGTTTTTGCGATTCTCTATCCCTTTCGAAGCCATTTTTGGCACGTTCTAACACTCTTTAAACCATTTTTAATCCACTTCAAGCTATCTTTGATCATTTCTAAGGCAGTTTTGCGCTGCTTTAACCATTCTAAAGCCGGTTTTGTCCATTTCTAACCCATGTTTGCTCATCTCTAACCCTTTCAAAGCCAATTTTAGCTATTTCTAAACCATTTTTGCCCACTTGCAACCCATTTGAAGCCATATTTTTCCTTTTCCAACCCAGGTTTGCACACCTCTAACAGTTCTGGGGCCAATTTCGGCCATAACTAACCCGTTTTTGCGCTTCTCTATCCCTTTCGAAGCCATTTTTGGCACGTTCTAACCCTCTTTAAACCATTTTTAATCCACTTCAAGCCATCTTTGATCATTTCTAAGGCAGTTTTGCACTTCTTTAACCATTCTAAAGCCGTTTTTGTCCATTTCTAACCCATGTTTGCTCATCTCTAACCCTTCTAAAGCCAATTTTGGCTATTTCTAAACCATTTTTGCCCACTTGCAACCCGTTTGAAGCCATATTTTTCCTTTTCCAACACAGGTTTGCACACCTCTAACACTTTTGGGCTAATTTTGGCTATAATTAACCCATTTTTACAGGCCAATAACACTTTTATTTCCAATTTTGGCAACGTCCAACCCATTTTGGCACTTCTCTATCCATTGTTAAGCCATCTTTGGCAATAACTAACCCAGTTTTCTGCTACTCTAACCATTTCTAAGCCGGCTTTGGTTGTTTCAAAATCACCTTTGCACTCCCCTGACCTTTTTTAAGACTCTTTTGTCTATTTCTAACCCATGTTTGCTCATCTCTAACCCTTTCAAAGCCAATTTTGGCTATTTCTAAACCATTTTTGCCCACTTGCAACCCATTTGAAGCCATATTTTTCCTTTTCCAACCCAGGTTTGCACAACTTTAACAGTTCTGGGGCCAATTTCGGCCATAACTAACCCGTTTTTGCGCTTCTCTATGCCTTTCGAAGCCATTTTTGGCACGTTCTAACCCTCTTTAAACCATTTTTAATCCACTTCAAGCCATCTTTGATCATTTCTAAGGCAGTTTTGCACTTCTTTAACCATTCTAAAGCCGTTTTTGTCCATTTCTAACCCATGTTTGCTCATCTCTAACCCTTCTAAAGCCAATTTTGGCTATTTCTAAACCATTTTTGCCCACTTGCTACCTGTTTGAAGATATAATTTTCCTTTTCCAACCCAGGTTTGCACACCTCTAACACTTTTGGGCTAATTTTGGCTATAATTAACCCATTTTTACAGGCCAATAACACTTTTATTTCCGATTTTGGCAACGTCTAACCCATTTTGGCACTTCTCTATCCATTGTTAAGCCATCTTTGGCAATAACTAACCCAGTTTTCTGCTACTCTAACCATTTCTAAGCCGGCTTTGGTTGTTTCAAAATCACCTTTGCACTCCCCTGACCTTTTTTAAGACTCTTTTGTCTATTTCTAACCCATGTTTGCTCATCTCTAACCCTTCCAAAGCCAATTTTGGCTATTTCTAAACCATTTTTGCCCACTTGCAACCCATTTGAAGCCATATTTTTCCTTTTCCAACCCAGGTTTGCACACCTCTAACAGTTCTGGGGCCAATTTCGGCCATAACTAACCCGTTTTTGCGCTTCTCTATCCCTTTCGAAGCCATTTTTGGCACGTTCTAACCCTCTTTAAACCATTTTTAATCCACTTCAAGCCATCTTTGATCATTTCTAAGGCAGTTTTGCACTTCTTTAACCATTCTAAAGCCATTTTTGTCCATTTCTAACCCATGTTTGCTCATCTCTAACCCTTCTAAAGCCAATTTTGGCTATTTCTAAACCATTTTTGCCCACTTGCAACCCGTTTGAAGCCATATTTTTCCTTTTCCAACACAGGTTTGCACACCTCTAACACTTTTGGGCTAATTTTGGCTATAATTATCCCATTTTTACAGGCCAATAACTTTTGTTTCCAATTCTGGCAATGTCTAACCCATTTTGGCACTTCTCTATCCATTGTTAAGCCATCTTTGGCAATAACTAACCCAGTTTTCTGCTACTCTAACCATTTCTAAGCCCGCTTTGGTTGTTTCAAAATCACCTTTGCACTCCCCTGACCTTTTTTAAGAATCTTTTGTCTATTTCTAACCTGTTTTTGCTCATCTCCAACCCTTTCAAAGACAATTTTGGCTATTTCTAAACCATTTTTGCCCACTAGCAACCCGTTTGAAGCCATATTTTTCATTTTCCAAACCAGTTTTGCACACCTCTAACAGTTCTGGGGCCAATTTCGGCCATAACTAACCCATTTTTGCACTTCTCTATCCCTTTCGAAGACATTTTTGGCACGTTCTAACACTCTTTAAACCATTTTTAATCCACTTCAAGCTATCTTTGATCATTTCTAAGGCAGTTTTGCGCTGCTTTAACCATTCTAAAGCCGGTTTTGTCCATTTCTAACCCATGTTTGCTCATCTCTAACCCTTTCAAAGCCAATTTTAGCTATTTCTAAACCATTTTTGCCCACTTGCAACCCATTTGAAGCCATATTTTTCCTTTTCCAACCCAGGTTTGCACACCTCTAACAGTTCTGGGGCCAATTTCGGCCATAACTAACCCGTTTTTGCGCTTCTCTATCCCTTTCGAAGCCATTTTTGGCACGTTCTAACCCTCTTTAAACCATTTTTAATCCACTTCAAGCCATCTTTGATCATTTCTAAGGCAGTTTTGCACTTCTTTAACCATTCTAAAGCCGTTTTTGTCCATTTCTAACCCATGTTTGCTCATCTCTAACCCTTCTAAAGCCAATTTTGGCTATTTCTAAACCATTTTTGCCCACTTGCAACCCGTTTGAAGCCATATTTTTCCTTTTCCAACACAGGTTTGCACACCTCTAACACTTTTGGGCTAATTTTGGCTATAATTAACCCATTTTTACAGGCCAATAACACTTTTATTTCCAATTTTGGCAACGTCCAACCCATTTTGGCACTTCTCTATCCATTGTTAAGCCATCTTTGGCAATAACTAACCCAGTTTTCTGCTACTCTCACCATTTCTAAGCCGGCTTTGGTTGTTTCAAAATCACCTTTGCACTCCCCTGACCTTTTTTAAGACTCTTTTGTCTATTTCTAACCCATGTTTGCTCATCTCTAACCCTTTCAAAGCCAATTTTGGCTATTTCTAAACCATTTTTGCCCACTTGCAACCCATTTGAAGCCATATTTTTCCTTTTCCAACCCAGGTTTGCACAACTTTAACAGTTCTGGGGCCAATTTCGGCCATAACTAACCCGTTTTTGCGCTTCTCTATGCCTTTCGAAGCCATTTTTGGCACGTTCTAACCCTCTTTAAACCATTTTTAATCCACTTCAAGCCATCTTTGATCATTTCTAAGGCAGTTTTGCACTTCTTTAACCATTCTAAAGCCATTTTTGTCCATTTCTAACCCATGTTTGCTCATCTCTAACCCTTCTAAAGCCAATTTTGGCTATTTCTAAACCATTTTTGCCCACTTGCTACCTGTTTGAAGATATAATTTTCCTTTTCCAACCCAGGTTTGCACACCTCTAACACTTTTGGGCTAATTTTGGCTATAATTAACCCATTTTTACAGGCCAATAACACTTTTATTTCCAATTTTGGCAACGTCTAACCCATTTTGGCACTTCTCTATCCATTGTTAAGCCATCTTTGGCAATAACTAACCCAGTTTTCTGCTACTCTAACCATTTCTAAGCCGGCTTTGGTTGTTTCAAAATCACCTTTGCACTCCCCTGACCTTTTTTAAGACTCTTTTGTCTATTTCTAACCCATGTTTGCTCATCTCTAACCCTTCTAAAGCCAATTTTGGCTATTTCTAAACCATTTTTGCCCACTTGCAACCCATTTGAAGCCATATTTTTCCTTTTCCAACCCAGGTTTGCACACCTCTAACAGTTCTGGGGCCAATTTCGGCCATAACTAACCCGTTTTTGCGCTTCTCTATCCCTTTCGAAGCCATTTTTGGCACGTTCTAACCCTCTTTAAACCATTTTTAATCCACTTCAAGCCATCTTTGATCATTTCTAAGGCAGTTTTGCACTTCTTTAACCATTCTAAAGCCGTTTTTGTCCATTTCTAACCCATGTTTGCTCATCTCTAACCCTTCTAAAGCCAATTTTGGCTATTTCTAAACCATTTTTGCCCACTTGCAACCCGTTTGAAGCCATATTTTTCCTTTTCCAACACAGGTTTGCACACCTCTAACACTTTTGGGCTAATTTTGGCTATAATTAACCCATTTTTACAGGCCAATAACACTTTTATTTCCAATTTTGGCAACGTCTAACCCATTTTGGCACTTCTCTATCCATTGTTAAGCCATCTTTGGCAATAACTAACCCAGTTTTCTGCTACTCTAACCATTTCTAAGCCGGCTTTGGTTGTTTCAAAATCACCTTTGCACTCCCCTGACCTTTTTTAGGACTCTTTTGTCTATTTCTAACCTGGTTTTGCTCATCTCCAACCCTTTCAAAGACAATTTTGGCTATTTCTAAACCATTTTTGCCCACTTGCAACCCGTTTGAAGCCATATTTTTCATTTTCCAAACCAGGTTTGCACACCTCTAACAGTTCTGGGGCCAATTTCGGCCATAACTAACCCATTTTTGCACTTCTCTATCCCTTTCGAAGCCATTTTTGGCATATTCTAACCCTCTTTAAACCATTTTTAATCCACTTCAAGCTATCTTTGATCATTTCTAAGGCAGTTTTGCGCTGCTTTAACCATTCTAAAGCCGGTTTTGTCCATTTCTAACCCATGTTTGCTCATCTCTAACCCTTCTAAAGCCAATTTTGGCTATTTCTAAACCATTTTTGCCCACTTGCAACCCATTTGAAGCCATATTTTTCCTTTTCCAACCCAGGTTTGCACACCTCTAACAGTTCTGGGGCCAATTTCGGCCATAACTAACCCGTTTTTGCGCTTCTCTATCCCTTTCGAAGCCATTTTTGGCACGTTCTAACCCTCTTTAAACCATTTTTAATCCACTTCAAGCCATCTTTGATCATTTCTAAGGCAGTTTTGCACTTCTTTAACCATTCTAAAGCCGTTTTTGTCCATTTCTAACCCATGTTTGCTCATCTCTAACCCTTCTAAAGCCAATTTTGGCTATTTCTAAACCATTTTTGCCCACTTGCAACCCGTTTGAAGCCATATTTTTCCTTTTCCAACACAGGTTTGCACACCTCTAACACTTTTGGGCTAATTTTGGCTATAATTAACCCATTTTTACAGGCCAATAACACTTTTGTTTCCAATTTTGGCAACGTCTAACCCATTTTGGCACTTCTCTATCCATTGTTAAGCCATCTTTGGCAATAACTAACCCAGTTTTCTGCTACTCTAACCATTTCTAAGCCGGCTTTGGTTGTTTCAAAATCACCTTTGCACTCCCCTGACCTTTTTTAAGAATCTTTTGTCTATTTCTAACCTGTTTTTGCTCATCTCCAACCCTTTCAAAGACAATTTTGGCTATTTCTAAACCATTTTTGCCCACTTGCAACCCATTTGAAGCCATATTTTTCATTTTCCAACCCAGGTTTGCACACCTCTAACAGTTCTGGGGCCAATTTTGGCCATAACTAACCCATTTTTGCACTTCTCTATCCCTTTCGAAGCCATTTTTGGCATATTCTAACCCTCTTTAAACCATTTTTAATCCACTTCAAGCCATCTTTGATCATTTCTAAGGCAGTTTTGCACTTCTTTAACCATTCTAAAGCCGGTTTTGTCCATTTCTAACCCATGTTTGCTCATCTCTAACCCTTTCAAAGCCAATTTTAGCTATTTCTAAACCATTTTTGCCCACTTGCAACCCATTTGAAGCCATATTTTTCCTTTTCCAACCCAGGTTTGCACACCTCTAACAGTTCTGGGGCCAATTTCGGCCATAACTAACCCGTTTTTTGCGCTTCTCTATCCCTTTCGAAGCCATTTTTGGCACGTTCTAACCCTCTTTAAACCATTTTTAATCCACTTCAAGCCATCTTTGATCATTTCTAAGGCAGTTTTGCACTTCTTTAACCATTCTAAAGCCGTTTTTGTCCATTTCTAACCCATGTTTGCTCATCTCTAACCCTTCTAAAGCCAATTTTGGCTATTTCTAAACCATTTTTGCCCACTTGCAACCTGTTTGAAGCCATATTTTTCCTTTTCCAACACAGGTTTGCACACCTCTAACACTTTTGGGCTAATTTTGGCTATAATTAACCCATTTTTACAGGCCAATAACACTTTTATTTCCGATTTTGGCAACGTCTAACCCATTTTGGCACTTCTCTATCCATTGTTAAGCCATCTTTGGCAATAACTAACCCAGTTTTCTGCTACTCTAACCATTTCTAAGCCGGCTTTGGTTGTTTCAAAATCACCTTTGCACTCCCCTGACCTTTTTTAAGACTCTTTTGTCTATTTCTAACCCATGTTTGCTCATCTCTAACCCTTCTAAAGCCAATTTTGGCTATTTCTAAACCATTTTTGCCCACTTGCAACCCATTTGAAGCCATATTTTTCCTTTTCCAACCCAGGTTTGCACACCTCTAACAGTTCTGGGGCCAATTTCGGCCATAACTAACCCGTTTTTGCGCTTCTCTATCCCTTTCGAAGCCATTTTTGGCACGTTCTAACCCTCTTTAAACCATTTTTAATCCACTTCAAGCCATCTTTGATCATTTCTAAGGCAGTTTTGCACTTCTTTAACCATTCTAAAGCCGTTTTTGTCCATTTCTAACCCATGTTTGCTCATCTCTAACCCTTCTAAAGCCAATTTTGGCTATTTCTAAACCATTTTTGCCCACTTGCAACCCGTTTGAAGCCATATTTTTCCTTTTCCAACACAGGTTTGCACACCTCTAACACTTTTGGGCTAATTTTGGCTATAATTAACCCATTTTTACAGGCCAATAACACTTTTGTTTCCAATTTTGGCAACGTCTAACCCATTTTGGCACTTCTCTATCCATTGTTAAGCCATCTTTGGCAATAACTAACCCAGTTTTCTGCTACTCTAACCATTTCTAAGCCGGCTTTGGTTGTTTCAAAATCACCTTTGCACTCCCCTGACCTTTTTTAAGAATCTTTTGTCTATTTCTAACCTGTTTTTGCTCATCTCCAACCCTTTCAAAGACAATTTTGGCTATTTCTAAACCATTTTTGCCCACTAGCAACCCGTTTGAAGCCATATTTTTCATTTTCCAAACCAGGTTTGCACACCTCTAACAGTTCTGGGGCCAATTTCGGCCATAACTAACCCATTTTTGCACTTCTCTATCCCTTTCGAAGCCATTTTTGGCATATTCTAACCCTCTTTAAACCATTTTTAATCCACTTCAAGCTATCTTTGATCATTTCTAAGGCAGTTTTGCGCTGCTTTAACCAATATAAAGCCGGTTTTGTCCATTTCTAACCCATGTTTGCTCATCTCTAACCCTTTCAAAGCCAATTTTAGCTATTTCTAAACCATTTTTGCCCACTTGCAACCCATTTGAAGCCATATTTTTCCTTTTCCAACCCAGGTTTGCACACCTCTAACAGTTCTGGGGCCAATTTCGGCCATAACTAACCCGTTTTTTGCGCTTCTCTATCCCTTTCGAAGCCATTTTTGGCACGTTCTAACCCTCTTTAAACCATTTTTAATCCACTTCAAGCCATCTTTGATCATTTCTAAGGCAGTTTTGCACTTCTTTAACCATTCTAAAGCCGTTTTTGTCCATTTCTAACCCATGTTTGCTCATCTCTAACCCTTCTAAAGCCAATTTTGGCTATTTCTAAACCATTTTTGCCCACTTGCTACCCGTTTGAAGCCATATTTTTCCTTTTCCAACACAGGTTTGCACACCTCTAACACTTTTGGGCTAATTTTGGCTATAATTATCCCATTTTTACAGGCCAATAACACATTTGTTTCCAATTCTGGCAATGTCTAACCCATTTTGGCACTTCTCTATCCATTGTTAAGCCATCTTTGGCAATAACTAACCCAGTTTTCTGCTACTCTAACCATTTCTAAGCCGGCTTTGGTTGTTTCAAAATCACCTTTGCACTCCCCTGACCTTTTTTAAGAATCTTTTGTCTATTTCTAACCTGTTTTTGCTCATCTCCAACCCTTTCAAAGACAATTTTGGCTATTTCTAAACCATTTTTGCCCACTAGCAACCCGTTTGAAGCCATATTTTTCATTTTCCAAACCAGGTTTGCACACCTCTAACAGTTCTGGGGCCAATTTCGGCCATAACTAACCCATTTTTGCACTTCTCTATCCCTTTCGAAGCCATTTTTGGCATATTCTAACCCTCTTTAAACCATTTTTAATCCACTTCAAGCTATCTTTGATCATTTCTAAGGCAGTTTTGCGCTGCTTTAACCATTCTAAAGCCGGTTTTGTCCATTTCTAACCCATGTTTGCTCATCTCTAACCCTTCTAAAGCCAATTTTGGCTATTTCTAAACCATTTTTGCCCACTTGCAACCCGTTTGAAGCCATATTTTTCCTTTTCCAACCCAGGTTTGCACACCTCTAACAGTTCTGGGGCCAATTTCGGCCATAACTAACCCGTTTTTTGCGCTTCTCTATCCCTTTCAAAGCCATTTTTGGCACGTTCTAACCCTCTTTAAACCATTTTTAATCCACTTCAAGCCATCTTTGATCATTTCTAAGGCAGTTTTGCACTTCTTTAACCATTCTAAAGCCGTTTTTGTCCATTTCTAACCCATGTTTGCTCATCTCTAACCCTTCTAAAGCCAATTTTGGCTATTTCTAAACCATTTTTGCCCACTTGCAACCCGTTTGAAGCCATATTTTTTCTTTTCCAACACAGGTTTGCACACCTCTAACACTTTTGGGCTAATTTTGGCTATAATTAACCCATTTTTACAGGCCAATAACACTTTTATTTCCAATTTTGGCAACGTCCAACCCATTTTGGCACTTCTCTATCCATTGTTAAGCCATCTTTGGCAATAACTAACCCAGTTTTCTGCTACTCTAACCATTTCTAAGCCGGCTTTGATTGTTTCAAAATCACCTTTGCACTCCCCTGACCATTTTTAAGACTCTTTTGTCTATTTCTAACCCATGTTTGCTCATCTCTAACCCTTTCAAAGCCAATTTTAGCTATTTCTAAACCATTTTTGCCCACTTGCAACCCATTTGAAGCCATATTTTTCCTTTTCCAACCCAGGTTTGCACACCTTTAACAGTTCTGGGGCCAATTTCGGCCATAACTAACCCGTTTTTTGCGCTTCTCTATCCCTTTCGAAGCCATTTTTGGCACGTTCTAACCCTCTTTAAACCATTTTTAATCCACTTCAAGCCATCTTTGATCATTTCTAAGGCAGTTTTGCACTTCTTTAACCATTCTAAAGCCGTTTTTGTCCATTTCTAACCCATGTTTGCTCATCTCTAACCCTTCTAAAGCCAATTTTGGCTATTTCTAAACCATTTTTGCCCACTTGCAACCTGTTTGAAGCCATAATTTTCCTTTTCCAACCCAGGTTTGCACACCTCTAACACTTTTGGGCTAATTTTGGCTATAATTAACCCATTTTTACAGGCCAATAACACTTTTATTTCCGATTTTGGCAACGTCTAACCCATTTTGGCACTTCTCTATCCATTGTTAAGCCATCTTTGGCAATAACTAACCCAGTTTTCTGCTACTCTAACCATTTCTAAGCCGGCTTTGGTTGTTTCAAAATCACCTTTGCACTCCCCTGACCTTTTTTAAGACTCTTTTGTCTATTTCTAACCCATGTTTGCTCATCTCTAACCCTTCCAAAGCCAATTTTGGCTATTTCTAAACCATTTTTGCCCACTTGCAACCCATTTGAAGCCATATTTTTCCTTTTCCAACCCAGGTTTGCACACCTCTAACAGTTCTGGGGCCAATTTCGGCCATAACTAACCCGTTTTTTGCGCTTCTCTATCCCTTTCGAAGCCATTTTTGGCACGTTCTAACCCTCTTTAAACCATTTTTAATCCACTTCAAGCCATCTTTGATCATTTCTAAGGCAGTTTTTGCACTTCTTTAACCATTCTAAAGCCGTTTTTGTCCATTTCTAACCCATGTTTGCTCATCTCTAACCCTTCTAAAGCCAATTTTGGCTATTTCTAAACCATTTTTGCCCACTTGCTACCCGTTTGAAGCCATATTTTTCCTTTTCCAACACAGGTTTGCACACCTCTAACACTTTTGGGCTAATTTTGGCTATAATTAACCCATTTTTACAGGCCAATAACACTTTTATTTCCAATTTTGGCAACGTCTAACCCATTTTGGCACTTCTCTATCCATTGTTAAGCCATCTTTGGCAATAACTAACCCAGTTTTCTGCTACTCTAACCATTTCTAAGCCGGCTTTGGTTGTTTCAAAATCACCTTTGCACTCCCCTGACCTTTTTTAAGACTCTTTTGTCTATTTCTAACCTGTTTTTGCTCATCTCCAACCCTTTCAAAGACAATTTTGGCTATTTCTAAACCATTTTTGCCCACTAGCAACCCGTTTGAAGCCATATTTTTCATTTTCCAAACCAGGTTTGCACACCTCTAACAGTTCTGGGGCCAATTTCGGCCATAACTAACCCATTTTTGCACTTCTCTATCCCTTTCGAAGCCATTTTTGGCATATTCTAACCCTCTTTAAACCATTTTTAATCCACTTCAAGCTATCTTTGATCATTTCTAAGGCAGTTTTGCGCTGCTTTAACCAATCTAAAGCCGGTTTTGTCCATTTCTAACCCATGTTTGCTCATCTCTAACCCTTTCAAAGCCAATTTTAGCTATTTCTAAACCATTTTTGCCCACTTGCAACCCATTTGAAGCCATATTTTTCCTTTTCCAACACAGGTTTGCACACCTCTAACAGTTCTGGGGCCAATTTCGGCCATAACTAACCCGTTTTTGCGCTTCTCTATCCCTTTCGAAGCCATTTTTGGCACGTTCTAACCCTCTTTAAACCATTTTTAATCCACTTCAAGCCATCTTTGATCATTTCTAAGGCAGTTTTGCACTTCTTTAACCATTCTAAAGCCGTTTTTGTCCATTTCTAACCCATGTTTGCTCATCTCTAACCCTTCTAAAGCCAATTTTGGCTATTTCTAAACCATTTTTGCCCACTTGCAACCCGTTTGAAGCCATATTTTTCCTTTTCCAACACAGGTTTGCACACCTCTAACACTTTTGGGCTAATTTTGGCTATAATTATCCCATTTTTACAGGCCAATAACACTTTTGTTTCCAATTCTGGCAATGTCTAACCCATTTTGGCACTTCTCTATCCATTGTTAAGCCATCTTTGGCAATAACTAACCCAGTTTTCTGCTACTCTAACCATTTCTAAGCCGGCTTTGGTTGTTTCAAAATCACCTTTGCACTCCCCTGACCTTTTTTAAGAATCTTTTGTCTATTTCTAACCTGTTTTTGCTCATCTCCAACCCTTTCAAAGACAATTTTGGCTATTTTTAAACCATTTTTGCCCACTAGCAACCCGTTTGAAGCCATATTTTTCATTTTCCAAACCAGGTTTGCACACCTCTAACAGTTCTGGGGCCAATTTCGGCCATAACTAACCCATTTTTGCACTTCTCTATCCCTTTCGAAGCCATTTTTGGCATATTCTAACCCTCTTTAAACCATTTTTAATCCACTTCAAGCTATCTTTGATCATTTCTAAGGCAGTTTTGCGCTGCTTTAACCATTCTAAAGCCGGTTTTTGTCCATTTCTAACCCATGTTTGCTCATCTCTAACCCTTCTAAAGCCAATTTTGGCTATTTCTAAACCATTTTTGCGCACTTGCAACCCATTTGAAGCCATATTTTTCCTTTTCCAACCCAGGTTTGCACACCTCTAACAGTTCTGGGGCCAATTTCGGCCATAACTAACCCGTTTTTTGCGCTTCTCTATCCCTTTCGAAGCCATTTTTGGCACGTTCTAACCCTCTTTAAACCATTTTTAATCCACTTCAAGCCATCTTTGATCATTTCTAAGGCAGTTTTGCACTTCTTTAACCATTCTAAAGCCGTTTTTGTCCATTTCTAACCCATGTTTGCTCATCTCTAACCCTTCTAAAGCCAATTTTGGCTATTTCTAAACCATTTTTGCCCACTTGCAACCCGTTTGAAGCCATATTTTTCCTTTTCCAACACAGGTTTGCACACCTCTAACACTTTTGGGCTAATTTTGGCTATAATTAACCCATTTTTACAGGCCAATAACACTTTTATTTCCAATTTTGGCAACGTCCAACCCATTTTGGCACTTCTCTATCCATTGTTAAGCCATCTTTGGCAATAACTAACCCAGTTTTCTGCTACTCTAACCATTTCTAAGCCGGCTTTGGTTGTTTCAAAATCACCTTTGCACTCCCCTGACCATTTTTAAGACTCTTTTGTCTATTTCTAACCCATGTTTGCTCATCTCTAACCCTTTCAAAGCCAATTTTAGCTATTTCTAAACCATTTTTGCCCACTTGCAACCCATTTGAAGCCATATTTTTCCTTTTCCAACCCAGGTTTGCACACCTTTAATAGTTCTGGGGCCAATTTCGGCCATAACTAACCCGTTTTTTGCGCTTCTCTATCCCTTTCGAAGCCATTTTTGGCACGTTCTAACCCTCTTTAAACCATTTTTAATCCACTTCAAGCCATCTTTGATCATTTCTAAGGCAGTTTTGCACTTCTTTAACCATTCTAAAGCCGTTTTTTGTCCATTTCTAACCCATGTTTGCTCATCTCTAACCCTTCTAAAGCCAATTTTGGCTATTTCTAAACCATTTTTGCCCACTTGCAACCTGTTTGAAGCCATAATTTTCCTTTTCCAACCCAGGTTTGCACACCTCTAACACTTTTGGGCTAATTTTGGCTATAATTAACCCATTTTTACAGGCCAATAACACTTTTATTTCCAATTTTGGCAACGTCTAAGCCATTTTGGCACTTCTCTATCCACTGTTAAGCCATCTTTGGCAATAACTAACCCAGTTTTCTGCTACTCTAACCATTTCTAAGCCGGCTTTGGTTGTTTCAAAATCACCTTTGCACTCCCCTGACCTTTTTTAAGACTCTTTTGTCTATTTCTAACCCATGTTTGCTCATCTCTAACCCTTCCAAAGCCAATTTTGGCTATTTCTAAACCATTTTTGCCCACTTGCAACCCATTTGAAGCCATATTTTTCCTTTTCCAACCCAGGTTTGCACACCTCTAACAGTTCTGGGGCCAATTTCGGCCATAACTAACCCGTTTTTGCGCTTCTCTATCCCTTTCGAAGCCATTTTTGGCACGTTCTAACCCTCTTTAAACCATTTTTTAATCCACTTCAAGCCATCTTTGATCATTTCTAAGGCAGTTTTGCACTTCTTTAACCATTCTAAAGCCGTTTTTGTCCATTTCTAACCCATGTTTGCTCATCTCTAACCCTTCTAAAGCCAATTTTGGCTATTTCTAAACCATTTTTGCCCACTTGCAACCCGTTTGAAGCCATATTTTTCCTTTTCCAACACAGGTTTGCACACCTCTAACACTTTTGGGCTAATTTTGGCTATAATTAACCCATTTTTACAGGCCAATAACACTTTTATTTCCAATTTTGGCAACGTCTAACCCATTTTGGCACTTCTCTATCCATTGTTAAGCCATCTTTGGCAATAACTAACCCAGTTTTCTGCTACTCTAACCATTTCTAAGCCGGCTTTGGTTGTTTCAAAATCACCTTTGCACTCCCCTGACCTTTTTTAAGAATCTTTTGTCTATTTCTAACCTGTTTTTGCTCATCTCCAACCCTTTCAAAGACAATTTTGGCTATTTCTAAACCATTTTTGCCCACTAGCAACCCGTTTGAAGCCATATTTTTCATTTTCCAAACCAGGTTTGCACACCTCTAACAGTTCTGGGGCCAATTTCGGCCATAACTAACCCATTTTTGCACTTCTCTATCCCTTTCGAAGCCATTTTTGGCATATTCTAACCCTCTTTAAACCATTTTTAATCCACTTCAAGCTATCTTTGATCATTTCTAAGGCAGTTTTGCGCTGCTTTAACCAATCTAAAGCCGGTTTTGTCCATTTCTAACCCATGTTTGCTCATCTCTAACCCTTTCAAAGCCAATTTTAGCTATTTCTAAACCATTTTTGCCCACTTGCAACCCATTTGAAGCCATATTTTTCCTTTTCCAACCCAGGTTTGCACACCTCTAACAGTTCTGGGGCCAATTTCGGCCATAACTAACCCGTTTTTGCGCTTCTCTATCCCTTTCGAAGCCATTTTTGGCACGTTCTAACCCTCTTTAAACCATTTTTAATCCACTTCAAGCCATCTTTGATCATTTCTAAGGCAGTTTTGCACTTCTTTAACCATTCTAAAGCCGTTTTTGTCCATTTCTAACACATGTTTGCTCATCTCTAACCCTTCTAAAGCCAATTTTGGCTATTTCTAAACCATTTTTGCCCACTTGCAACCCGTTTGAAGCCATATTTTTCCTTTTCCAACACAGGTTTGCACACCTCTAACACTTTTGGGCTAATTTTGGCTATAATTATCCCATTTTTACAGGCCAATAACACTTTTGTTTCCAATTCTGGCAATTTCTAACCCATTTTGGCACTTCTCTATCCATTGTTAAGCCATCTTTGGCAATAACTAACCCAGTTTTCTGCTACTCTAACCATTTCTAAGCCGGCTTTGGTTGTTTCAAAATCACCTTTGCACTCCCCTGACCTTTTTTAAGAATCTTTTGTCTATTTCTAACCTGTTTTTGCTCATCTCCAACCCTTTCAAAGACAATTTTGGCTATTTCTAAACCATTTTTGCCCACTAGCAACCCGTTTGAAGCCATATTTTTCATTTTCCAAACCAGGTTTGCACACCTCTAACAGTTCTGGGCCAATTTCGGCCATAACTAACCCATTTTTGCACTTCTCTATCCCTTTCGAAGCCATTTTTGGCATATTCTAACCCTCTTTAAACCATTTTTAATCCACTTCAAGCTATCTTTGATCATTTCTAAGGCAGTTTTGCGCTGCTTTAACCATTCTAAAGCCGGTTTTTGTCCATTTCTAACCCATGTTTGCTCATCTCTAACCCTTCTAAAGCCAATTTTGGCTATTTCTAAACCATTTTTGCGCACTTGCAACCCATTTGAAGCCATATTTTTCCTTTTCCAACCCAGGTTTGCACACCTCTAACAGTTCTGGGGCCAATTTCGGCCATAACTAACCCGTTTTTTGCGCTTCTCTATCCCTTTCGAAGCCATTTTTGGCACGTTCTAACCCTCTTTAAACCATTTTTAATCCACTTCAAGCCATCTTTGATCATTTCTAAGGCAGTTTTGCACTTCTTTAACCATTCTAAAGCCGTTTTTGTCCATTTCTAACCCATGTTTGCTCATCTCTAACCCTTCTAAAGCCAATTTTGGCTATTTCTAAACCATTTTTGCCCACTTGCAACCCGTTTGAAGCCATATTTTTCCTTTTCCAACACAGGTTTGCACACCTCTAACACTTTTGGGCTAATTTTGGCTATAATTAACCCATTTTTACAGGCCAATAACACTTTTATTTCCAATTTTGGCAACGTCCAACCCATTTTGGCACTTCTCTATCCATTGTTAAGCCATCTTTGGCAATAACTAACCCAGTTTTCTGCTACTCTAACCATTTCTAAGCCGGCTTTGATTGTTTCAAAATCACCTTTGCACTCCCCTGACCATTTTTAAGACTCTTTTGTCTATTTCTAACCCATGTTTGCTCATCTCTAACCCTTTCAAAGCCAATTTTAGCTATTTCTAAACCATTTTTGCCCACTTGCAACCCATTTGAAGCCATATTTTTCCTTTTCCAACCCAGGTTTGCACACCTTTAATAGTTCTGGGGCCAATTTCGGCCATAACTAACCCGTTTTTGCGCTTCTCTATCCCTTTCGAAGCCATTTTTGGCACGTTCTAACCCTCTTTAAACCATTTTTAATCCACTTCAAGCCATCTTTGATCATTTCTAAGGCAGTTTTGCACTTCTTTAACCATTCTAAAGCCGTTTTTGTCCATTTCTAACCCATGTTTGCTCATCTCTAACCCTTCTAAAGCCAATTTTGGCTATTTCTAAACCATTTTTGCCCACTTGCAACCTGTTTGAAGCCATAATTTTCCTTTTCCAACCCAGGTTTGCACACCTCTAACACTTTTGGGCTAATTTTGGCTATAATTAACCCATTTTTACAGGCCAATAACACTTTTATTTCCGATTTTGGCAACGTCTAACCCATTTTGGCACTTCTCTATCCATTGTTAAGCCATCTTTGGCAATAACTAACCCAGTTTTCTGCTACTCTAACCATTTCTAAGCCGGCTTTGGTTGTTTCAAAATCACCTTTGCACTCCCCTGACCTTTTTTAAGACTCTTTTGTCTATTTCTAACCCATGTTTGCTCATCTCTAACCCTTCCAAAGCCAATTTTGGCTATTTCTAAACCATTTTTGCCCACTTGCAACCCATTTGAAGCCATATTTTTCCTTTTCCAACCCAGGTTTGCACACCTCTAACAGTTCTGGGGCCAATTTCGGCCATAACTAACCCGTTTTTTGCGCTTCTCTATCCCTTTCGAAGCCATTTTTGGCACGTTCTAACCCTCTTTAAACCATTTTTAATCCACTTCAAGCCATCTTTGATCATTTCTAAGGCAGTTTTGCACTTCTTTAACCATTCTAAAGCCGTTTTTTGTCCATTTCTAACCCATGTTTGCTCATCTCTAACCCTTCTAAAGCCAATTTTGGCTATTTCTAAACCATTTTTGCCCACTTGCAACCCGTTTGAAGCCATATTTTTCCTTTTCCAACACAGGTTTGCACACCTCTAACACTTTTGGGCTAATTTTGGCTATAATTAACCCATTTTTACAGGCCAATAACACTTTTATTTCCAATTTTGGCAACGTCTAAGCCATTTTGGCACTTCTCTATCCACTGTTAAGCCATCTTTGGCAATAACTAACCCAGTTTTCTGCTACTCTAACCATTTCTAAGCCGGCTTTGGTTGTTTCAAAATCACCTTTGCACTCCCCTGACCTTTTTTAAGAATCTTTTGTCTATTTCTAACCTGTTTTTGCTCATCTCCAACCCTTTCAAAGACAATTTTGGCTATTTCTAAACCATTTTTGCCCACTAGCAACCCGTTTGAAGCCATATTTTTCATTTTCCAAACCAGGTTTGCACACCTCTAACAGTTCTGGGGCCAATTTCGGCCATAACTAACCCATTTTTGCACTTCTCTATCCCTTTCGAAGCCATTTTTGGCATATTCTAACCCTCTTTAAACCATTTTTAATCCACTTCAAGCTATCTTTGATCATTTCTAAGGCAGTTTTGCGCTGCTTTAACCATTCTAAAGCCGGTTTTGTCCATTTCTAACCCATGTTTGCTCATCTCTAACCCTTCTAAAGCCAATTTTGGCTATTTCTAAACCATTTTTGCCCACTTGCAACCCATTTGAAGCCATATTTTTCCTTTTCCAAACCAGGTTTGCACACCTCTAACAGTTTTGGGGCCAATTTCGGCCATAACTAACCCATTTTTGCACTTCTCTATGCCTTTCGAAGCCATTTTTGGCACGTCCTAACCCTCTTTAAACCATTTTTAATCCACTTCAAGCCATCTTTGATCATTTCTAAGGCAGTTTTGCACTTCTTTAACCATTCTAAAGCCGTTTTTGTCCATTTCTAACCCATGTTTGCTCATCTCTAACCCTTCTAAAGCCAATTTTGGCTATATCTAAACCATTTTTGGCCAATTGCAACCCGTTTGAAGCCATATTTTCCTTTTCCAACACAGGTTTGCACACCTCTAACACTTTTGGGCTAATTTTGGCTATAATTATCCCATTTTTACAGGCCAATAACACTTTTATTTCCAATTTTGGCAACGTCTAACCCATTTTGGCACTTCTCTATCCATTGTTAAGCCATCTTTGGCAATAACTAACCCAGTTTTCTGCTACTCTAACCATTTCTAAGCCGGCTTTGGTTGTTTCAAAATCACCTTTGCACTCCCCTGACCTTTTTTAAGACTCTTTTGTCTATTTCTATCCCATGTTTGCTCATCTCTAACCCTTCTAAAGCCAATTTTGGCTATTTCTAAACCATTTTTGCCCACTTGCAACCCATTTGAAGCCATATTTTTCCTTTTCCAACCCAGGTTTGCACACCTCTAACAGTTCTGGGGCCAATTTCGGCCATAACTAACCCGTTTTTGTGCTTCTCTATGCCTTTCGAAGCCATTTTTGGCACGTTCTAACCCTCTTTAAACCATTTTTAATCCACTTCAAGCCATCTTTGATCATTTCTAAGGCAGTTTTGCACTTCTTTAACCATTCTAAAGCCGTTTTTGTCCATTTCTAACCCATGTTTGCTCATCTCTAACCCTTCTAAAGCCAATGTTGGCTATTTCTAAACCATTTTTGCCCACTTGCAACCCATTTGAAGCCATATTTTTCCTTTTCCAACCCAGGTTTGCACACCTCTAACAGTTCTGGGGCCAATTTCGGCCATAACTAACCCGTTTTTTGCGCTTCTCTATCCCTTTCGAAGCCATTTTTGGCACGTTCTAACCCTCTTTAAACCATTTTTAATCCACTTCAAGCCATCTTTGATCATTTCTAAGGCAGTTTTGCACTTCTTTAACCATTCTAAAGCCGTTTTTTGTCCATTTCTAACCCATGTTTGCTCATCTCTAACCCTTCTAAAGCCAATTTTGGCTATTTCTAAACCATTTTTGCCCACTTGCAACCCGTTTGAAGCCATATTTTTCCTTTTCCAACACAGGTTTGCACACCTCTAACACTTTTGGGCTAATTTTGGCTATAATTATCCCATTTTTACAGGCCAATAACACTTTTGTTTCCAATTCTGGCAATGTCTAACCCATTTTGGCACTTCTCTATCCATTGTTAAGCCATCTTTGGCAATAACTAACCCAGTTTTCTGCTACTCTAACCATTTCTAAGCCGGCTTTGGTTGTTTCAAAATCACCTTTGCACTCCCCTGACCTTTTTTAAGAATCTTTTGTCTATTTCTAACCTGTTTTTGCTCATCTCCAACCCTTTCAAAGACAATTTTGGCTATTTCTAAACCATTTTTGCCCACTAGCAACCCGTTTGAAGCCATATTTTTCATTTTCCAAACCAGGTTTGCACACCTCTAACAGTTCTGGGGCCAATTTCGGCCATAACTAACCCATTTTTGCACTTCTCTATCCCTTTCGAAGCCATTTTTGGCATATTCTAACCCTCTTTAAACCATTTTTAATCCACTTCAAGCTATCTTTGATCATTTCTAAGGCAGTTTTGCGCTGCTTTAACCATTCTAAAGCCGGTTTTGTCCATTTCTAACCCATGTTTGCTCATCTCTAACCCTTCTAAAGCCAATTTTGGCTATTTCTAAACCATTTTAGCCCACTTGCAACCCATTTGAAGCCATATTTTTCCTTTTCCAACCCAGGTTTGCACACCTCTAACAGTTCTGGGGCCAATTTCGGCCATAACTAACCCGTTTTTTGCGCTTCTCTATCCCTTTCGAAGCCATTTTTGGCACGTTCTAACCCTCTTTAAACCATTTTTAATCCTCTTCAAGCCATCTTTGATCATTTCTAAGGCAGTTTTGCACTTCTTTAACCATTCTAAAGCCTTTTTTGTCCATTTCTAACCCATGTTTGCTCATCTCTAACCCTTCTAAAGCCAATTTTGGCTATTTCTAAACCATTTTTGCCCACTTGCAACCTGTTTGAAGCCATAATTTTCCTTTTCCAACCCAGGTTTGCACACCTCTAACACTTTTGGGCTAATTTTGGCTATAATTAACCCATTTTTACAGGCCAATAACACTTTTATTTCCGATTTTGGCAACGTCTAACCCATTTTGGCACTTCTCTATCCATTGTTAAGCCATCTTTGGCAATAACTAACCCAGTTTTCTGCTACTCTAACCATTTCTAAGCCGGCTTTGGTTGTTTCAAAATCACCTTTGCACTCCCCTGACCTTTTTTAAGACTCTTTTGTCTATTTCTAACCCATGTTTGCTCATCTCTAACCCTTCCAAAGCCAATTTTGGCTATTTCTAAAACATTTTTGCCCACTTGCAACCCATTTGAAGCCATATTTTTCCTTTTCCAACCCAGGTTTGGACACCTCTAACAGTTCTGGGGCCAATTTCGGCCATAACTAACCCGTTTTTTGCGCTTCTCTATCCCTTTCGAAGCCATTTTTGGCACGTTCTAACCCTCTTTAAACCATTTTTAATCCACTTCAAGCCATCTTTGATCATTTCTAAGGCAGTTTTGCACTTCTTTAACCATTCTAAAGCCGTTTTTTGTCCATTTCTAACCCATGTTTGCTCATCTCTAACCCTTCTAAAGCCAATTTTGGCTATTTCTAAACCATTTTTGCCCACTTGCAACCCGTTTGAAGCCATATTTTTCCTTTTCCAACACAGGTTTGCACACCTCTAACACTTTTGGGCTAATTTTGGCTATAATTATCCCATTTTTACAGGCCAATAACACTTTTGTTTCCAATTCTGGCAATGTCTAACCCATTTTGGCACTTCTCTATCCATTGTTAAGCCATCTTTGGCAATAACTAACCCAGTTTTCTGCTACTCTAACCATTTCTAAGCCGGCTTTGGTTGTTTCAAAATCACCTTTGCACTCCCCTGACCTTTTTTAAGAATCTTTTGTCTATTTCTAACCTGTTTTTGCTCATCTCCAACCCTTTCAAAGACAATTTTGGCTATTTCTAAACCATTTTTGCCCACTAGCAACCCGTTTGAAGCCATATTTTTCATTTTCCAAACCAGGTTTGCACACCTCTAACAGTTCTGGGGCCAATTTCGGCCATAACTAACCCATTTTTGCACTTCTCTATCCCTTTCGAAGCCATTTTTGGCATATTCTAACCCTCTTTAAACCATTTTTAATCCACTTCAAGCTATCTTTGATCATTTCTAAGGCAGTTTTGCGCTGCTTTAACCATTCTAAAGCCGGTTTTGTCCATTTCTAACCCATGTTTGCTCATCTCTAACCCTTCTAAAGCCAATTTTGGCTATTTCTAAACCATTTTTGCCCACTTGCAACCCATTTGAAGCCATATTTTTCCTTTTCCAACCCAGGTTTGCACACCTCTAACAGTTCTGGGGCCAATTTCGGCCATAACTAACCCGTTTTTGCGCTTCTCTATCCCTTTCGAAGCCATTTTTGGCACGTTCTAACCCTCTTTAAACCATTTTTAATCCACTTCAAGCCATCTTTGATCATTTCTAAGGCAGTTTTGCACTTCTTTAACCATTCTAAAGCCGTTTTTGTCCATTTCTAACCCATGTTTGCTCATCTCTAACCCTTCTAAAGCCAATTTTGGCTATTTCTAAACCATTTTTGCCCACTTGCAACCTGTTTGAAGCCATAATTTTCCTTTTCCAACCCAGGTTTGCACACCTCTAACACTTTTGGGCTAATTTTGGCTATAATTAACCCATTTTTACAGGCCAATAACACTTTTATTTCCGATTTTGGCAACGTCTAACCCATTTTGGCACTTCTCTATCCATTGTTAAGCCATCTTTGGCAATAACTAACCCAGTTTTCTGCTACTCTAACCATTTCTAAGCCGGCTTTGGTTGTTTCAAAATCACCTTTGCACTCCCCTGACCTTTTTTAAGACTCTTTTGTCTATTTCTAACCCATGTTTGCTCATCTCTAACCCTTCCAAAGCCAATTTTGGCTATTTCTAAAACATTTTTGCCCACTTGCAACCCATTTGAAGCCATATTTTTCCTTTTCCAACCCAGGTTTGGACACCTCTAACAGTTCTGGGGCCAATTTCGGCCATAACTAACCCGTTTTTGCGCTTCTCTATCCCTTTCGAAGCCATTTTTGGCACGTTCTAACCCTCTTTAAACCATTTTTAATCCACTTCAAGCCATCTTTGATCATTTCTAAGGCAGTTTTGCACTTCTTTAACCATTCTAAAGCCGTTTTTTGTCCATTTCTAACCCATGTTTGCTCATCTCTAACCCTTCTAAAGCCAATTTTGGCTATTTCTAAACCATTTTTGCCCACTTGCTACCCGTTTGAAGCCATATTTTTCCTTTTCCAACACAGGTTTGCACACCTCTAACACTTTTGGGCTAATTTTGGCTACAATTAACCCATTTTTACAGGCCAATAACACTTTTATTTCCAATTTTGGCAACGTCTAACCCATTTTGGCACTTCTCTATCCATTGTTAAGCCATCTTTGGCAATAACTAACCCAGTTTTCTGCTACTCTAACCATTTCTAAGCCGGCTTTGGTTGTTTCAAAATCACCTTTGCACTCCCCTGACCTTTTTTAAGAATCTTTTGTCTATTTCTAACCTGTTTTTGCTCATCTCCAACCCTTTCAAAGACAATTTTGGCTATTTCTAAACCATTTTTGCCCACTAGCAACCCGTTTGAAGCCATATTTTTCATTTTCCAAACCAGGTTTGCACACCTCTAACAGTTCTGGGGCCAATTTCGGCCATAACTAACCCATTTTTGCACTTCTCTATCCCTTTCGAAGCCATTTTTGGCATATTCTAACCCTCTTTAAACCATTTTTAATCCACTTCAAGCTATCTTTGATCATTTCTAAGGCAGTTTTGCGCTGCTTTAACCAATCTAAAGCCGGTTTTGTCCATTTCTAACCCATGTTTGCTCATCTCTAACCCTTTCAAAGCCAATTTTAGCTATTTCTAAACCATTTTTGCCCACTTGCAACCCATTTGAAGCCATATTTTTCCTTTTCCAACCCAGGTTTGCACACCTCTAACAGTTCTGGGGCCAATTTCGGCCATAACTAACCCGTTTTTGCGCTTCTCTATCCCTTTCGAAGCCATTTTTGGCACGTTCTAACCCTCTTTAAACCATTTTTAATCCACTTCAAGCCATCTTTGATCATTTCTAAGGCAGTTTTGCACTTCTTTAACCATTCTAGAGCCGTTTTTGTCCATTTCTAACCCATGTTTGCTCATCTCTAACCCTTCTAAAGCCAATTTTGGCTATTTCTAAACCATTTTTGCCCACTTGCTACCCGTTTGAAGCCATATTTTTCCTTTTCCAACACAGGTTTGCACACCTCTAACACTTTTGGGCTAATTTTGGCTATAATTATCCCATTTTTACAGGCCAATAACACTTTTATTTCCAATTTTGGCAACGTCTAACCCATTTTGGCACTTCTCTATCCATTGTTAAGCCATCTTTGGCAATAACTAACCCAGTTTTCTGCTACTCTAACCATTTCTAAGCCGGCTTTGGTTGTTTCAAAATCACCTTTGCACTCCCCTGACCTTTTTTAAGAATCTTTTGTCTATTTCTAACCTGTTTTTGCTCATCTCCAACCCTTTCAAAGACAATTTTGGCTATTTCTAAACCATTTTTGCCCACTAGCAACCCGTTTGAAGCCATATTTTTCATTTTCCAAACCAGGTTTGCACACCTCTAACAGTTCTGGGGCCAATTTCGGCCATAACTAACCCATTTTTGCACTTCTCTATCCCTTTCGAAGCCATTTTTGGCATATTCTAACCCTCTTTAAACCATTTTTAATCCACTTCAAGCTATCTTTGATCATTTCTAAGGCAGTTTTTGCGCTGCTTTAACCATTCTAAAGCCGGTTTTGTCCATTTCTAACCCATGTTTGCTCATCTCTAACCCTTCTAAAGCCAATTTTGGCTATTTCTAAACCATTTTTGCCCACTTGCAACCCATTTGAAGCCATATTTTTCCTTTTCCAACCCAGGTTTGCACACCTCTAACAGTTCTGGGGCCAATTTCGGCCATAACTAACCCGTTTTTGCGCTTCTCTATCCCTTTCGAAGCCATTTTTGGCACGTCCTAACCCTCTTTAAACCATTTTTAATCCACTTCAAGCCATCTTTGATCATTTCTAAGGCAGTTTTGCACTTCTTTAACCATTCTAAAGCCGTTTTTGTCCATTTCTAACCCATGTTTGCTCATCTCTAACCCTTCTAAAGCCAATTTTGGCTATTTCTAAACCATTTTTGCCCACTTGCTACCCGTTTGAAGCCATAATTTTCCTTTTCCAACCCAGGTTTGCACACCTCTAACACTTTTGGGCTAATTTTGGCTATAATTAACCCATTTTTACAGGCCAATAACACTTTTATTTCCGATTTTGGCAACGTCTAACCCATTTTGGCACTTCTCTATCCATTGTTAAGCCATCTTTGGCAATAACTAACCCAGTTTTCTGCTACTCTAACCATTTCTAAGCCGGCTTTGGTTGTTTCAAAATCACCTTTGCACTCCCCTGACCTTTTTTAAGACTCTTTTGTCTATTTCTAACCCATGTTTGCTCATCTCTAACCCTTCCAAAG
This sequence comes from Melopsittacus undulatus, assembly GCF_012275295.1. Classification (NCBI taxonomy): domain Eukaryota; kingdom Metazoa; phylum Chordata; class Aves; order Psittaciformes; family Psittaculidae; genus Melopsittacus; species Melopsittacus undulatus. The sequence continues at coordinate 2,390 of NW_022994274.1, read as the reverse complement.
CCAATTTTGGCTATTTCTAAACCATTTTTGCCCACTTGCAACCCATTTGAAGCCATATTTTTCCTTTTCCAACCCAGGTTTGCACACCTCTAACAGTTCTGGGGCCAATTTCGGCCATAACTAACCCGTTTTTTGCGCTTCTCTATCCCTTTCGAAGCCATTTTTGGCACGTTCTAACCCTCTTTAAACCATTTTTAATCCACTTCAAGCCATCTTTGATCATTTCTAAGGCAGTTTTGCACTTCTTTAACCATTCTAAAGCCGTTTTTGTCCATTTCTAACCCATGTTTGCTCATCTCTAACCCTTCTAAAGCCAATTTTGGCTATTTCTAAACCATTTTTGCCCACTTGCTACCCGTTTGAAGCCATATTTTTCCTTTTCCAACACAGGTTTGCACACCTCTAACACTTTTGGGCTAATTTTGGCTACAATTAACCCATTTTTACAGGCCAATAACACTTTTATTTCCAATTTTGGCAACGTCTAACCCATTTTGGCACTTCTCTATCCATTGTTAAGCCATCTTTGGCAATAACTAACCCAGTTTTCTGCTACTCTAACCATTTCTAAGCCGGCTTTGGTTGTTTCAAAATCACCTTTGCACTCCCCTGACCTTTTTTAAGAATCTTTTGTCTATTTCTAACCTGTTTTTGCTCATCTCCAACCCTTTCAAAGACAATTTTGGCTATTTCTAAACCATTTTTGCCCACTAGCAACCCGTTTGAAGCCATATTTTTCATTTTCCAAACCAGGTTTGCACACCTCTAACAGTTCTGGGGCCAATTTCGGCCATAACTAACCCATTTTTGCACTTCTCTATCCCTTTCGAAGCCATTTTTGGCATATTCTAACCCTCTTTAAACCATTTTTAATCCACTTCAAGCTATCTTTGATCATTTCTAAGGCAGTTTTGCGCTGCTTTAACCAATCTAAAGCCGGTTTTGTCCATTTCTAACCCATGTTTGCTCATCTCTAACCCTTTCAAAGCCAATGTTGGCTATTTCTAAACCATTTTTGCCCACTTGCAACCCATTTGAAGCCATATTTTTCCTTTTCCAACCCAGGTTTGCACACCTCTAACAGTTCTGGGGCCAATTTCGGCCATAACTAACCCGTTTTTTGCGCTTCTCTATCCCTTTCGAAGCCATTTTTGGCACGTTCTAACCCTCTTTAAACCATTTTTAATCCACTTCAAGCCATCTTTGATCATTTCTAAGGCAGTTTTGCACTTCTTTAACCATTCTAAAGCCGTTTTTGTCCATTTCTAACCCATGTTTGCTCATCTCTAACCCTTCTAAAGCCAATTTTGGCTATTTCTAAACCATTTTTGCCCACTTGCAACCCGTTTGAAGCCATATTTTTCCTTTTCCAACACAGGTTTGCACACCTCTAACACTTTTGGGCTAATTTTGGCTATAATTATCCCATTTTTACAGGCCAATAACACTTTTGTTTCCAATTCTGGCAACGTCTAACCCATTTTGGCACTTCTCTATCCATTGTTAAGCCATCTTTGGCAATAACTAACCCAGTTTTCTGCTACTCTAACCATTTCTAAGCCGGCTTTGGTTGTTTCAAAATCACCTTTGCACTCCCCTGACCTTTTTTAAGAATCTTTTGTCTATTTCTAACCTGTTTTTGCTCATCTCCAACCCTTTCAAAGACAATTTTGGCTATTTCTAAACCATTTTTGCCCACTAGCAACCCGTTTGAAGCCATATTTTTCATTTTCCAAACCAGGTTTGCACACCTCTAACAGTTCTGGGGCCAATTTCGGCCATAACTAACCCATTTTTGCACTTCTCTATCCCTTTCGAAGCCATTTTTGGCATATTCTAACCCTCTTTAAACCATTTTTAATCCACTTCAAGCTATCTTTGATCATTTCTAAGGCAGTTTTGCGCTGCTTTAACCAATCTAAAGCCGGTTTTGTCCATTTCTAACCCATGTTTGCTCATCTCTAACCCTTTCAAAGCCAATTTTAGCTATTTCTAAACCATTTTTGCCCACTTGCAACCCATTTGAAGCCATATTTTTCCTTTTCCAACCCAGGTTTGCACACCTCTAACAGTTCTGGGGCCAATTTCGGCCATAACTAACCCGTTTTTGCGCTTCTCTATCCCTTTCGAAGCCATTTTTGGCACGTTCTAACCCTCTTTAAACCATTTTTAATCCACTTCAAGCCATCTTTGATCATTTCTAAGGCAGTTTTGCACTTCTTTAACCATTCTAAAGCCGTTTTTTGTCCATTTCTAACCCATGTTTGCTCATCTCTAACCCTTTCAAAGCCAATTTTGGCTATTTCTAAACCATTTTTGCCCACTTGCAACCCGTTTGAAGCCATATTTTTCCTTTTCCAACACAGGTTTGCACACCTCTAACACTTTTG